>NC_045639.1:2534512-2637012 GCF_009829145.1 Chiroxiphia lanceolata
AGAGATGTTTTGATTTGGCTGCGCTCTGATAGTAGCAGCACAGCGGGGAGCATCTCAAGTGATGAATAACCTAATCTCCTAATCTCAAAATGGGCACTGTTCACAGCCAGCCCAGGAGAGGCTGGTGGGAGACACACAACAAAAACAGCCCCAAAAATCCCCCTGCTTTTTCGTCAAACTCATCTTCCCAATTCAGAATTTTTTTGGTTTTGTTTTTGTTTTGGCACGGTGGTTCTACAAGTTTTAGGTGCTGACCTGGAAAAGAAACCTTTGCTCCCCTCTGAAATAAACTTGGGAGACAAAAGGCTGTAAAAATAATTGTGTGTGCAGTTATTCTGTTAGCACTAAAGGTTGCTTTGTGACATTATACAAAGGAGCTCTTTCTGACTTTACCCAGTTTAATATATACCTGAAATGATCTTTACTAGGTATACAAATTTTTTTTTTCCCCCCAAAAAAAGAAACCCAGCAGAACAAGAAACTCCTTATTTTTGTCTCGTGAGCCCGATGGAGCAGAGCTTGCTTGTGTGTAATTAAGCAGCCGTGTTTACTACTTCTCCTGGTGAACAATAGTCTGGTTTCCTGAGGGGGTCAAGCAGGATTTATTTGGTTGTGCACGGAGTGGCAGTAGGGAGGGTGCCTGTCACTCCTCACCCGGGCTTGGCCACTTTTCCCCCACCGTGTTTTACTCCCATTTCCTTACCTTTTGGCTTGGCATCCCTGCAACTAAACCAAAACAAAAAGCCCCACGAATTCAACCCACAAACAATCCTGGGCAGACAGGCTATGCAAATCTGCCGAATTTTTTTACACCTAATTACTTGATTGCAGCGGGCTCACTTTTTGATTAATGCAATTTGGCAAAAGGTAATATTACACCAGTGTATTGCAATTTTTAGTAATTATTCAATGTTAATATGACAGTGTTCTTGAAGAAAAATGAGAAGGAAACTGTATCTCTGTTTTGTCTTCAATTCACAGCCGTGCTCAGGAGGAGAGTCGTACAAACACTTGCCTAAATAAACAGGGTTTATCTTTGGGAGAAATCTCACTAAAAATTCCTGATTGATCTCGTCCTGACTTCCTGGCCTTAATGCCATACTTTTAAAATTATTGGCATTACAAGAGTGCAGAAATGATTTCACGTTCTTTTTTTTTTTTTTTTCCCTGCTGCAGTTTATTTGATTTACAAAGTGATTTGTCCTAACAAGTACCTTTGCAGTTTAATCAGAATGCCACATTGTGTGTGCTGTTTTCCAAGACCTGCTCCCCTCCTCGCCTAATGTCTTTGGCAGCCCCGCTCCTGAGCTGTCTAATAGAAAGCAGAAAAGTGTGAGGCTACTTAGATTTCCTTTGCTTAAGCAGTTTGATTTCTCTCTGTTCCTTGTGAGCACCGTGTTAACCTGCAGCAGGACGTGGTTGCTTTTAAGTCCAGCCTTGCAGGCGCTAATCAGGGCTTAGCAAACAAGGCAGGAGTGGGGCCCATTTTATGAAACTTTCCGATGAGGGATGTTGGGTTTATTTCAGTCTTTAGTACACAGGAATGTACAATTGCTCTGAAGATAAATAAAAGATTCAGCTGGATGCCACTGGAGAGCAGAGCAGCATGTCTTTGGCATTGCTTGAGTCTTATCTGATTTGGATTTGTATACCTCATGGGGAATGGCAAAATATTGGAACAGACGGCTTGATATTTCCGAAGAATATAGTGGGCTTTATTAGCACCAGTTCCACTCCCTGACTGACGGCTTTTTCAAATTTTTTATCTTATTAATCTGTGCTACTGTATGTAAATGTTATTCCTCTCTGCATAAGGGAGGCAACCAGCGATTTGTAATAAATGCTTATGAGTGCCTGAGGCTGCACTTAAACTTTAAAACATCTATTATTAAGTTGCAAAAAAACACTGTAATGGCCAATAGTGACCTCATAGGAATTTTAAACTGTGGTCTGCTCTTCTGCATTAAAAACAAAAAAATTGCCTGAAGTTAGAATTATGAGCAATGCTATTTTAACAGCTGCATTTTGATTATTAAAGTGTGTTTTACAACTGAATTACAATGCTTTTATGGACTCTAGGTATAAGATTTAAAAAGGTCATTAAACATAGTCGGTTTTGTCACAGTAGGTGTCATTGTATACAATGGACACTATACAATCTATTTTATGTCATAGTACTTAGGATTTGAAATAACACAGAGAAGCATTTTAGTTTGCTTAAGCATGTAGGTTACCGCAGAGCTTCTCAGGTATTTTGACAGTTCGCAGTCCAAAATGACTACTTTCATTATTATTTTATTAATTTGACAAGAAGCCCTACAGATTTTCTGTGTATGAATGTTCCATTTGTCTCAGAAATAATTAAAAATGCCAGCCTAGAGCAACAAGACAACAGAAACACTTCTGGCAAATCAATGCTGAGAAATGCACGGCTTGTACGGGAGCCAAGTGCTCAGCCCTGAACCATTTTTACATTTTGTCAGCCCGGTAGAACGGGGGCTCATTGGCAGCGTGGGCCGGGCAAACGCGGGCCCTATAAACTGATTTATCGGGTGTGTGGTGTGCTGGGTGCTGGATGGAGTGTTTACATCCCTCGGAGCACGGACCCACGGCCAGGCACTGCCTTTTCTCCAGCAGCCGGGAGGAAACCCCGCTGCAAACACAAACTTCAGCTGTGCTGCCCTTCTCCTCCTCTGCTAGACTTGGAAAGACTTGAATCTTTAATTTGCCTTTCATTAATTTGTCACGGCGTGATCCCCGCGAAGAACCGGCACTCGAACGCCTCCCGACTCCGGGTTCCGGGCGCCGGGTGTTAATGAGTGCAAAGGGAGACAGGGATAAGTACAGAAACCTCCAAATATTTGACAAAATGTCACAAAGGATTGTATTTGCATGTAGTAGCACGGGTAGGACAGAATGATTAGTGTGTAGTGCCGTGCTGGCAGTACCTACTCCAGCTTATCCTGATAACATGTCGGCTGCACAGCTTTGAATATTGTATATGTTCTTTGAACATATCTGTGACTAGTGGAGCTGTCATCCCCCTGAAAAATGTGCCTGCACGAATGACAATGCTGCTTTAATTTTATTTCTTTTTTTTTTTAAAGAGGACGACTTCTAAATAATTATTATCATGCTAATAACATTTGTATTCTTTTGTGTATAATTAAGATCTGCCTGTCTAAGCATGAAATAGGGTTGAAATCTTGAATAAGTATACTATCCTTAACCTATTTAGTAAATCAATTTTAATTTGGTATTCTTTAGGTTAAATCATGACAATGGAGTTGCTGTATACAGAAAAATCCACAATTTAGGGCTGTAAACCTTCTTGGAAATGTTTAATAACAAGCAAAGCTGCTGTGGAATGGAAAAATCTACCCCTCTAAATGTAAGTGCTGAATTCAAAAAAATGATTCAGCGATTATACTAAAGTCATGTGTTTGGGGTTTTTTTAATTACCATTAACTCTGTATTACTTAACATGAAATTGTACATGTGATTTTATCTATAAGCCCCTGTAGGTTTGCAAGGCTTTTTTGACAGACTTTTCTTTGAGCCCTTCCCATTTTTTCGAAACGTAAGGAACACAATTACCAGTCCAATTGAATTCCTACTCTGCAGTTATATTATCATATTTGTATTTCTTATTTAAATACAGAGCAAACCAGTTGGAAGATCTTTGTGGGGGGAAAAAATGTCTGTGTAAACATGGACATATGTTACTGGGGAACAATCAGTTGTCTCAAAACTTCATCCACACCTCTCCAAATTGGGGCTTGGAGCTGCGCAGTGCGGTGGATGCAGGTGATGGAAGTCTGGTGATCCCTCTCTGTAGCAATTCCAACAGTAGGTGAGCTGCTCCTGTGCAAATCCAGCAATATCTGTAAGGAAAAATAAAAGCAAATCATCCAGAGCAGTGCCTGGGTGCAGAGCAGGGCTGTCGGCACCAGAGCTGAGGCACCTCAGAGCTTCCCATCCTTACCTCTGCTCCTCAGTCCTGCCAGGAAGAGGACTCAGGAATACCTAATGAGGGACCACATCCTGGTGGGAAAGGGCAGAGTGGGAGAGGCAGGACAGAAAAATATCCTTAGCTAGATATGGAACTGTTTGATGTCTTTGTTATTCTAAGTTTGCATCCCAGGGCTGTGCAGATTCCCGAAATCCTGCTTCCCAACCTTAGTATGGGATCTGTATTGGTTGTGAGATCTTCTCTGGCTGTAGAAGAGGTAACAGAGATTTCCAATCCCAGGTCTGCAGGGGGTATTTCCAGGCCTGATGAGTTCAGAGCCAGGCTCCTGGTCCTCCAGCAGAGTTTGGAATGCAGTGACAGCACACAGCCCACGTGTTCCCTGCCCAGCCTTGCAGATTCCCAGTTCCGTGTACAGAACCGAGGTACCTGAGCACTGGATTAGGCTCCAGAGCTTTTTCCAGGCACCAGTGTTTTATTTGATATCATTTATGTTTTTTCTCCATCAATTGGCTTTTGTTCCTGTGGCATCTCAGCTGCATGAAAACAACCAGCTCTCATTAAAGGCTCGTTGTCTGATCCTTATCCCTTTGAAATTTGGGATGACTGCAGTGATTTACAGTAGTTGAGTACTGGATTCATGATGCCTTGAAAAAATATGGGAAGAGCCCAGATTGTAAGTGTGGTTTTATTATGGGGAATATTCAGTGGGGACAGTCTGTCATTGCTGCTGCTGCCAGTCATTCTGTGGTGCTAAAAGATACTTTACAATATTTGGGAGTCTTGGATAGATGGCCAGTTAAGCAGAAACAGTGGAAGTGAGGAATGTAATTTGAACACCTCACTTCTTTATGTTCCTTTATGAACCTTAGACACAGCTATTATCTCATAATGGCACATTCTCTTTTAAAAGGCCCCTAACAAATGTATGAAATGGGCATTTTCTAACCTGCATAGTTTGCCTACCATTTGCCCTGGTGTTTTTGTCAAAGGACATCTTACAAAAAGGCTGTGTTAATGTGGGCATGGAATGGCTTTATGGTTATATCCAACGGTCTGTGTGCTTTATGTGATCCCAGGCAGTGGTGCTACAAGCTGAAGGAATTGCAGGTGGAGCAGCACACGCTTGTAACTCACTGCAAAACAGATACACAACGTGCTTCAAAACATGGGTTCGGTTTCTGAACGCAATAAAATGTAAATTTTGGGCAAAATTTTCTTGAAGGGGAATCTGTGAATATTTCATGTGCCAAAGAGAATATGGAACACAATTCGTGTTTCCACTGGGAAGGAATTATCAGAGGACACGGCTGTGAATGAGGGGGAGAGGGAGAAAGACCCCTTTTAAGGAAAACAGCATCTGGGAGGAAACATTCCAATGTATAATTCAACAGACCTTTCCTCCAGGAGACTTTCAAAGGTTGGGTCAACTTCAGCAAGGATGAATTCAGCCCATGGTTCTGGGAGGCCCAAGAGATTTTATATTTTCTTCTGTCTATATTTTATGAAGTGAATGGTTCTTCCTAAAGTTCGGCAGCCCTGTCAGTAAAACAATCTGAGCCATTCTTAGTTGTGACCAGAGAGAAAACCCACAAGGAGTTTATCCCAGTAAGAGAAAAACTTGTGGGTCCCCGTGCAATTTGCTTTATTTGTCTGTTCATGTAATACCAGCAAACTTTCAGGATAGTGCCCAGCCTTCAACATTAGTGGTGCCAGTCCCTGCCTTTGCCCTCTGTAACAAAAACTGCTGTTTATTTTGATTTATTCAATATTTAAAAGCAGGCTCTTGTATTTTCTGAATATCTTTATACCATACAGTACAACCAGTGACTGCATCAGCAAGCACTAGCAAATTCAAAGTAGTCCTAGCAATAATAACCCAGACTCCTTGGCCTTCAGCTGCCCACTTCTGGAATTGCCTAATTAAAATAGATAGTCTTGGCCAGACCCTCCGAAGGTTAATAAAGTGGGTCTTGGAATCAGAAAGGATAAAATTCCAAAATTGAGGATTGTCTGTGTAAAATACAAAGCTCAAGCAATTCTTGTTGTTTATATGAAAGGGATTCCAAGTGTAGCAGTTTTGCTGATCTTTGTTGATGTGACAATAAGAAGAGAAGAGATTTCCGAAGCAGCCTGGTCTTAAGCCACTTAGGATGTAATCATGTCCCCTGATTTACAGGGAGAAATAGCTGGTTGGATCATCTCAGAAGCCTTAGTGAGGAATTCTGATGTGTTAAAAATGATAATGAAAAAGTTCTAAATTTTGAGCCTTTTCTCTTTTTATAGGAAAATAGTTTAAATCATTCCCTGTGTTTGCCTTTGGGAAAAAAAACCCAACCCACAACAATCTGGATTCATTTAACTTACTTCAAACAAAAATAAAACCAGCTTTTTAGGTGTATTAACTTTGAGTTTGGGTGACCTGAAGTTATCCTCAGGTGCAGCTTTTTGGCCCCAGGAGCAGGGCAAACACCAGAGAGCAGCTGCTGGTGTGTGATGGAACAAACATCCCACACAGTGTCAGCCACCTCCAACTGCCCCAGTGTCACTAAAGCCAGTGGAGCTCCACTGATTGGTACCCAAGGCACTGCACCTCTTGGGCAGAGATCCTGACTGCTTGTCCAGACTGCAGTTATTTATTAGTTATTTATTTCTGGTGACTTGCATCCACTTTGCAGTCACTGTCCCCTAAAGCTGATCTACCATGCAGGGAAATCTGGTGCCAATCTCCCAGTTCAAGATTTGGTAAATGTGGCACTGGGAGTCTGATTTTTAAACCCTTTAGAAATATTTAATGAATAGCAACTTTAAAGCTAGAAAGAAGCACAATGTTGTGCAGCTTGGAAGGAATCCATACAATCTATAAGAGAATTCTTCTGTACCAGTGAGGTAGATTCAGGTTGGTACTTGGTGAGTTTTCCCATTACTCTGTCTTGAGGAATTATTTGTTCTTTGGAAATCTTAGCTTCCATAGGGAGAAGGAAATTTCCTGTTCAATCCAACCGTTATGTATTTCTGTGCATGATAAAGGTGTTTTAACTAAAGAAGCTGATACTGACCTCCCAGCTTTGGCAGGTGGGACTTGTGGCTCTGATTTTCCTGGTCATCTGTCAGCACATCCAAATTCCCTTCTTATCAGGCTGGTTGGCATTGGTTACCTCGTTGGGAAATCCTTTTTTGAAGTTTTCCACTCCTGGATATAATTTGGACCTGTGTTTACAATTTTTTTCCTATAAAACAAAAACACAGATTAGAGGAAGAGCATCTTTTTGTTGCTGAACTTGTCATTGCTCAAGAGTACTGAAGAGAAGAATGATCCAGTGAGGTTTGTCTTTGTGGAGAGCTTCCAACAGTGTCAGCACCTCAGTGTGATCTCTGGTGAGGGTGGAGCCTGCTTGATTTTAAGCATCAAATTCAGGTACCTAAATTAGGGATGTGAACCTATTCATCAGTAAATATTCAGTGAACAGAGGGAGAGGCTCCTCCAGAGGACAGTTCAGAGTTACCTGCATTAAACACCCACTGGAAGTCAGATATCTAAAATCAGAAATCACTGTCCCAGTGATGGACAAGAATCAGAACTATGTTCAGGGATAGGCACCCAAATGGAAGGAGAAAATGGAAGGGCTGATTTTATCCTTGAATATGCTTCTGAATTGTTTAGCTCTGTATTTAACTGAAGGGAGCAGGTCTTGGGTGTGGGGAGTCACTGTGATAACTTTCACCCCCGTGCCCTCAGATCTTTCATTTGTAGGAGTCTTGGCTGCTGGAACCTTCAGACTCTTGGCTTCCTCTGTGCTAAGTGGGAATGGCCTCTGCCCTGTGCTGAGTCCTGAACTGCACCCAGGAAGGGTTTGGGGGAGCAGCAGTTGACCCTGGTCCAAGCTGGGCTGGAGGCAGTGCTGGTAACTTAAGTGTAGGCAGCCTTGTTTCTGTGCCCAGGAATCCTCCCAGGCACTCCTGAATTTATCGCCACAGCTGGAGTCGGAGCGTCCCAGGATTCCTGGGTGCATAACAGAGCGGTCAGCGTCGCTTCCCAGCACAGCCCTCAGCACAGGCAGGATTTTAGACATCAGGAGGGCTCTGCTGCCATCTTCATAATCCTCCTGTGACCGTTTCCCCCCTTTGCTATTACAGTGCTGATCCACTTAGCAATCGGGTGAGTTGCCCAGCATGTGCCTTCTCCAGCCTGACTGCGGAATGAGCACAATGGAGCAGCTGATCCGCAGGTCCCGCTCAGCCTGTCACTTCCTAGAAACCACTGGCAGGGAAACATGCACTGGAGACATTTCCTCGTTGCTGGTGAGCATGGTCTCATCTGGTGCTGCTCTCCAGCTGGATCTTCAGCGTGTCAAACTAGTCAAATACAGTTCTTTAAATGAGAGAAAAATGTTTCATGCCCAGAAATGAATGCAAACAGTAAATCCATTTCCCTGTGCTCCACTCTCCCCAATTCCTAACTGCTGAATGTATTCATGAAGCTCTGAGCACATCTTTGTCTGCTGAGTGACTGTGTGCTGCTGTTGAAACATAGCTGTGGTAAAATATTTTAACCTGCATGTAGAGGTGCAAACTACAGTACCTGAAATGGCTTTGGAATACAGGGAAGGTTGGGAAATAGCTGCCAAGTGACAACTCTCTCAGAGAAATCAGTTTGTTTTACAAAGTGCTGTGGAGTATCGGGCTGAAGTATGTGTCCTCTTCCCTCCATCCCAGGGAATGTACTGGCTTGTGCTTCTGGGGAAGTAAAAAATCCCTTTCTTCCCTCCTTTTGGGATTCACGTTTGGACAAGGAATTTGTAAGAATGGGTGCTGCAAATGGGCCATTAAAATTTAAACTTTCCCTGTTACCTTGATACTGCTCTACTGCTGGTGCTCATCCCATGTACTTCTCCCAACGAGCCAAAGGGGGTGCTGGAAAAGCTTCCTCTTTATTCGGTGTGATGGATCTGTCAGTGTGTGCATCTGATCAAGTGCAGCTTGGCTCGTGGGTAGAATGAATCCCAAAGTAGTAAGGTGAGGTCAGAGCCACAAGCCAACCTCCAGATCAGCCATTAAAAGGAAAGACTCATACTACATGGGAAAAAAAAAAGGTAGGAAATAAAACTGGAGACTTCATTGAATCTGATTTGTAAGAGATTAAAACCACAAAGGAGAAACAAAAGGAAAAAACAGAAGAGAAACAGGTAATGCTTGACATACTCTTACTTAACATCTTCTTCAGCAGCAGCTCAGCCCTTGCAAACCTCTGCCCTACAAATGGCGCTGCTGAGTCTTTACTTATTTTTGGGAGAAGCGTGTCCAGTTTTAAGCAGCCCGTGATTGTAGCAGCACAACGTGGCTGTGCTTGCGATTGCCAAGCTGGACAAAGAGAACCTGGAGGTTTTCACACCAGCTGTTACCACCACAGCAAGACTGACAAATCCTGTTCCCCATCCAGATTAGTTTGGGGTAGTGACTAATTGACTAATTGTTCTCCTTCCAGAATTAAAGCTCACTGAACTAGGATAAAAACATTTGGGAGAAAATACAGAAGTTTAAGCGGTAAATACGGAGACCATGAATTTTGTGTGTCACATCTGTAGCCGTGTTCCATGTGGGAACCTTGTTAAGTCCTAATTTCTGTATATTTCTGTGGTGAGCCTGTTTTGCAGCTTATCTCTCAAGACAGCTGATCTCCCCTTTTCTCCTCTGACAGCTTTTAACTATATGATATTCTTTAGATCTGTAATATCTCACCCTGTGTCTTCACTGGAGACTGAATATAGGATCCTTGAAGTCAAGAGCTTCTCTGCTGTGTTTCAAGTGTGTCCTGGGACATTGTGTATGACTTTCCAGCACATGCCACTATCCTCATAATAATGGAAGGATAATGGGAGTTATACTGTGTGTCTGAATAACTAGGTTAGATATCTGTTTTCTTTGATTGTTGCCTGGCATCTCTCTGTCTGTCACATCTACATTTTCCCTTTGTTGTTGGAGGCGATTTCTCCTTCGATAGGCTTGACTTGTACATTAACATTTCTTAGTAGAGAACTGCAGTTTTCAGCACACTTATTCTCTCATTGTCTGCACCTGTTTGTTTCCAGTGTAAAATTTCAGACAACCTCCTACTCTTTCTGTCATCCTCCTTTCAAATCAGAATGCCATGAATGATCTGAAGGGCACGGGGAAAAAAAGCCTTTTGTCACTTAATAATTTCTTTTTAAGTCCCTTTCCTTCTTTTTAACTTTGATATTTGTGTAAAGATATTTTGAGGTCTTATATCCTATTTTTGTTCTTTGAATCTGATATTATCTTTTGCCTTTGAGAATCACTGTCATTCTGATTTTCTTTAATTGTCTCCAGACAAAGTATCTGGAGAAAGGGAAATGTTGTGGTAGGGAACCTTGCATTTGCAGCAGAACATTTAGGCAAGGAAGTTAGGGGCCTGAGAAGCTGTAAGGAGGAACATTAATAATGTCTTAATTGTTTTATACTTAAACTATTTACTGGATTTTCAAAATTTCAAAATGTATTTGAGAGGAGCACTCTTGCTAAGAGGACTGGAAACCTAAATAAGTGAGACAAGCAGAAGGCAGGCATCATCCAAGCAAAATAGAAAGACTGTATGTCATGCTGACTGCTTTTAAAAGAATCCCCGAACTGTTTCCCTTCCCTATGGCCAAGAGAGCATATTGCAAACAATATGCTGTGGGACTACTTCCCATATTTGCTTATGTGCAATCATATGAAGAGGAGAGAAGGGGGAAGTTCAGTTCTTTTTCCGTTGCCTTGCTGTCTGCTCCGTCCCTCCCGCTGCCCCACTCGTGCCTGTGAAGGAGAAGCTGCAGCGTGTGCAGGCCAGTGCTCCATCCCAGTGCTCCATCCCAGTGCTCCATCCCAGTGCTCCATCCCAGTGCTCCATCCCAGTGCTCCATCCCAGCCTAGCAGTTAGAGATGTGGTAGAACAGCCTCCCAAAGCCAGGTCTAACGTTTAAACCTGCAGGAGAGGTGTGAGTGATGCAGCACAGCCCGTGGGATGGCGGTTCCGCCCGGTAGGAACATGTCCAGGGGGAATTCAGCTTTCCTAACCCAGACCTGCAGTGCACTGCAGGGAAAATCTCTGGGCTGTCTTAAGAAGAAAGCACCATTCCAGGCTGCAGTTTTGCTGGCCAGTGTATTTAAATGCACTAAAAGGCACTGATATCTCTGAGGAGTCTCCAAGGTGTATTTGATCTATTACTTTGCATGTGCTATGAAATAATAAATAACCCAACAGATACTATGCTACATGACAAATTTGAAAGTATTTTCACTTAATCTCTGCCTTGATGAGACACTAATCTGTCTTTTAAAACATTTTCAAAGGTGTCCTCACAGACCTATCAGAATTAATGGTGTATTCCATTGCACTCTGGATTGTTGAAAACACAATAGTGCATTATCACCTCATGCTATAGATACTATCACCTAGTGCTGTAGATACTTAGCAGGTAAATACAGTGGGCAGCAAACAGTGGGATAAATATATCTCTTGGCACAGAGAAATCGTCCCTCAGAAGTCAGTGGAATGAGACAAGTGTACTTGACTCCATTGAGCAATAGCACATCTCTTGGAAAAGCAAAGTATTGCTATCCTCTGCTGTGACTAGCTGTAAATAATACTCAATAAGGTAATGTCTATATGGTGTTTGGAAAATGTAAAATTACTGCTTGTCCATGTGACACTCCTCAAGGTGGTATTTATTGCCTCAGTCACCCTTAAGAAGCAGGGAGGAACTAAACCCTGCTACAATCAGGTTTTGAAGGTACAAAATACAAAGGTGTGGTGTAAAAGGCTGCTTAAATTTCATTTCTAATTCTTCTGTACAGTTCTACCCCCTGGTGAACCCTTTGCACAGGAGAAACAAGTGCTGAGTGGCTCTGAAAATTAGGGTTTGAATGCTGTTCTCAGCACATGTTTTGGTAGAGTTTCAGTGAAAATTGTTCACAATAACAAGTCATTTCAGAGGGGTCGGGTGCTTCCCTGCCCCTGGATTAATCCTGCATCAAACCGCATTTGATCAAATCCCCATTTGATTCTCAGCATTTAGACCTTTGGTTTGGGTTGATAATATAAATTGGGAGGTATCAAACACAAATAAAATATTCATGTTACTTCAGCTTTTATCAAATTCCCGTTGTTCTCCTGGCGTGGATCTTTTCCAAACGTTCTCTTCTGGTCAGGCTCTTGAAGCAAATTTCCAAGTTTCCAGTCTCACGAGCATCTTCACGGGGGGAGTTTCAGCTGACAGTCTGCTTACATAAGCAAAAGCCAAAATTTTGCAAATCATCTTTGAATGTATCATACTCAGGCTTTACTTTTTCAATGGAAGGGAAAAAAGAAAGTTTCTATAAATGCTCCTGGTGACGCTGCCCAAAGTGTACCTTATGTACCGCACAGCAGCTCTCCATAGAAGCTGCGATTTGAATTTGAAAAGAATTTGGAAATTATGTCGACAATTTGCATTCCCCAAAAGCACTTCAGCTGTATTTCTACATTTCCTTGGCTTTTGAGGGGTTCCAGAAGTAAATTTCCTTCTTTCACCTCAGCTCTTTCCGCTGAGTGCTCGGACATATTTAGGTATTTAGTCCTTCCAGTCCCACACAATTTATGAATGGTACAGAGCCTTCTTTCATCATTTCCCAGCAGAAGTGATGACACTGGGGAGGAGGTTAGAGCTCCAACAGCAGTGAGGGAAAAGGGGCACAAGGCATTATTCTCCTGCACTAAGTAGCTCTGCGGATTCTATTACAAGGATTTAGTGTATGGGGGAGCTTTAGGTTCAGGTGTAGTTCTGCTGCATAATCGTGTGGGGATGGTTCAGAAGGCTGAATCCCTTCTTTAAATGTTAGGATGATAATTTTCACTTTTCAGCTTTTCTCACTCGGACCTTTTGGAACCAGTACCCTAACTGTAATCCAGTCTGGGTTTTCCCCCAGTCCAGGTGCTGGCCTGATCCAGACCTTTTGGACCCAGTACCTAAGGAGCAAAGATGGGCAGTGCCTAAAGACAGCATCCAAGCCACTCCTGCATTTTCAGGGGTGTCTGGAAAAGATTGGTTGCCATCTCTCTGGGTGCAGCTCGTTCTATCCTTGTGTTTTAGCTGGGCAGGTAAAAGAACTTTACTTTTCCTGCTGATTCCAAGGAGAGCTGTTCCATGAGCGGAGCAGGAGCGAGGAGGTGGGATGGTGCCACCGCTCCGGACTGTCACTGAGGTGGAGCAGGTGGTGATTGCGGCTCTTGGGCTCGAGATGAGCAGAGACTGTTCTTTCCATTTCCTTCCTTCTTCCTTTATTTTAGAGTGTTGGAATGTAGGAGATTTCTGACCTATAGGACCAGGAGAAGGTGGGTCTGTGTTTGGTAGCACGTCAAGGCTCTGTCCAGCATCCCAACCACCAGGCCATGGAAGAGCTGGTGCTCAGAGCTGTGAGCAAAGTCCAGCTGATAAGAGCACCCCTTCTCTTCCCCCTGCCTGTGGGTCCATCCCTCCTTCAGAGGGCATGGGAAGAATCATTCCTACATCCCTGAGGTTTTTTGTTCCTGTCTTGAGCTGAAGCCAACTTCCCCCAGGCTTAATTCAACATTTAGTAGTGCTGGAAACACCAAAGAGAGAAAGGGAAGGGGAAAATGTATCTGCTTTCTGTGCCTGGAGTGATGCAGATCCTTGGTGTTGTGTGCAAGAAGAGGGGCCTTCTCTTGTGTTGTTTTTATGTTGTGCTGCTGATGATAACAAGAAAAGAAGATTATGTTGAGTCTGAAATGATATTATGTGTTTGCTGTTGGTTCTTGCTTTTGACACTGCTCCTTCACGTCTTACTTGCTCCACTGGAAGTAGGAAATGAGCCCAATTTGGGTTTTGTTTTTTATTTTTAAATGAGCCTTGTAAATGCAAGGTATTTTTGCAATCCTTAGAATATATCCCTCATTTTCTTCAGTTAGTGCCAAAATGTAAGAGTAATATCTTATAAAAGCTGCCCCTGACTTATCCTGTCTCTTCTGTTCTTTACTAAATGAGGGAAGAAAAAAAGACAGTTTATTTGAACAAAAGATAAGATGGATGTATAATAATAAGGAAACATGAAAAAACCCCTAAAGCTGGTAGTGTTCTTTGTTTTCATAGGCAATCATTTGATTTAAAGTAATTTTAGCCAAATATTTTTATTCTTGTTCATTGTTGTTTTTGTAAGCTGTAATTCAAGTGTTATGAAATCTAATTATACAAGAAAGATTTGTCTAAATTCAAAGCAAAATCCCAAACATAATAATAAAATTGCTATACATCCCCAGCTCAGCTCCTGTGAATATTAGTTCTCCGTTCAAAGACTCTCCATAGGATTCAATTTTGACCTAGAAGAAGGTGGCAAAATGTATCATCCCGTAGTGATAAAACAATATGAGTACAAATGGACTCCATCCAGTTCTGATGGAAGTTGTAAACAATTAAAAGTACATGAGCTGCAATGCCCAGAGCTGGTAGCTGAGGACATTACTGCACGCTTGGGGTAACTCCGGGAACCAGCAAAACAATTGTTTCACAATAGGACATAAAAGCAACAGAAAATATTTGTCTCCACAGAGCAGCAGAGTCTTGCCGGGCCGTGTCATGCGGGGGATTGTGTGAGTGATGCAGAATGGCAGCGGGAATGGCTCTGGGAATAGATTAGCGGGTGACGTCACGCCAGAGGCACTATTTATCACCGGAATTTAACACCAGACGCAACACAATGGCTTGATGGATGCGTTTTATGGTTTTCAGCCAATCATAATAATGGATCTATTGACTAAAGTTTTCGATGCCCTTTGTATACCCTTCATGGGGGGGGAAAAAAAAAAGAGCAGCGAAACCGGGAGGCTGAAGAGGCTGAGGATATGTCAGAAAATACTTGCCGGGAATGTTTTCAAAATTCAGGCCTTCTGTGGAACAGCCTTTTGACTTAAAGCTTCCCCAATTACGGTTTGAAATCCCTAAAAGCTAATTAGGCTCAACCAGAATATTTCAATTGAATATTAGAGTAATAGTAGCTCAGGGAACGAATGGGAAATGTCTTTTTTTTTGCCTGCCTTGGCAGTTTGGATGGTGAGATTCTTGTTACTGGGATGTTACACTGGTAACTTTGGGCAGTGCCAGGTGAGTGTTAAGGTTGGATGTGTTTGGTTTGGACACTGATGGAGAAGCAGGAGAGGAGAGGGATTCTCTCTGTTCTGCCTGTACTGTTGGACAGTGGATAGACAAGAATAAAACCTGCAGAGCAGACCCCCAACCCCTGGCCTCTTCCTTCCCCAGGAATGCCTTGTCTCCTCAGGAACTGCCTTTTGGGGCTCCTTTATTAACATTTCTTCCAGAGCACTTTTTTCCTTTGCTGTCAGCAGACAGGAGGGCAGGCAGTGGTTGTCCGTTCTCAGCTTGGTGGTTACAGCAGTTTCCTGGGAGCTGGGAGATGAAAGATGGAATTCATTTAGGATGAGGAGGGCTTAGCAGGTTCCCAAAGGGAGGGGAAAATCTAACTAGCACAAGATGTCTCCTTAGGGAGGTACTTTGATTTGGGAGAGAAGGAGGAAACTAAACAGAGCCTCATCCTCCTTGGACCAAAAGCTTCATTTCTCTGGAAATGAAAGGAAAACCTCCTGGATTTTACCTCTCAACGTGGGCCTGTTTGTATCCCTTTCAGGCAAAACACTGAAACTCAGGATTAATGGCTGAGATCCTGTTGGAATGTTTTGCCCAGCATGGATAGTGAGTGTACAGAACCATGTGGGCAGAGCTTTCGAGGAAGGAATCTTTTGGGATTTTATGTAAAGTAAGAATATGTTTCCGGATAACTCTGGGAATTGATTTAAGATTTTAAGTGCCAGCCCCTCTCTGATGTATTAAAATCCACCTGATTCTTCATCTCCAGATACTGTGCTTCCACAAAGGGAGGATCAAAGAAACAAGTGGGATAACAGTTCCATAGCTGCTTCCAAGTTGGATGGATGGAAGAGGTTTTCTGAACTTAGCTGTGGGAATTTAATTGAGTTCCTTGATGCTGGCATGGTGAATATTTTCTTCTTGCTATTTTTTCTTAGTGTTTGGACTCCATGGAAAGATCTGAAATACCTGAAACTGTGGGTTCTGAAGTCTTGCTGTCTGCTTTCTTGCTTTTTCTAGTACACTAGAAAGAAAAGTTTTTAGCCACTACATTTTGGAGATACATAAAAGATACACAAAAGAACAAAAAGGGTCAAAAAAAGAAGTGTGTGCTCGTGAACTAGAAGGTGAAAACTTACTTCATAATGAGTAGGGTCAACCTGAATAGGTTCTTCTCTCTTCTGGAGTGAGTCCATAACCAGGAGGACTGGGAGAGAACCCAGAAGTCTTGTTGGTCTCTCCATTTGGAGAACCTGGAAAACAGGCTGAGAAGAAGAAATGCCCACAGGGAGAAATGTATGTTTATTCACATGACAGAACAGGACAAACCACTTGTTCAGCTGAACCTTAAAAATCTCTCCACTCAGCTGATGGAACAGTGGAAGACTGAACTTCCTATTTAATTTTACATAAACTAGCCTTAAAAAAGCGACTTCAAGCTGACTAGGATTTAATTTTCAGTGCTAACCTTCAATTAATTTGTAACTTTCTTGGCACCCAGTTTGCTGGAAACGGCTGTAATTATGTTGTTTTCTGAACGGTGCATTCATTCAGGCCACACTCTCTGAGACTATTTATACAGCTGGGAAAAAATAATGGTATTTAGGGGGGTGGGGGAATGCTAATAGAAAACTTATTGAAAAAAATCCGAATTATCAATTTTGAACAAGTATCTTATTGATTGGTGTTTTATATTTTGAATGGGATGTTTAGTTCTTAAGAGAATTTGGGATGATTTTGTTGTGTTTCACAAGAAATGCATGGTCAGCTTCCCCATGGCTGCCTTTTCTGGATGTTTGAGGCTGGCACGATTATAGACTCGCTGCAAAACCCCACGTTGCTCTTCTGTGTGGGGTTTTCTAATGATAGTGTTGTTTCCTAATTGATCTGCATAGCAGGGTCCAATTGCAGTTAGAGGAGAGTTATTCTGAAATCTGAGAGGATGAGAACACACAGAGCAAATACTTACCTTCTTTCTTAGAAAAAAACCCAAAAAACCCTTTTAAAAGATTGTGCTGTTTTAATGCACAATAAACTGTGTGCTTGCCTGTATTGTAAAATACCTGTTTTCTGACTAAACAGATTCACTCTAGTTTTTTCCTCCTCATTTTCTGTAGGTTTAAAAGCTAGTGAGCTTTTTGAGCATTTCTTTCAGTGTGTTTGTCATTAAAGGTGTTTGAATGTGTGTGTGTCTGCTTGTGTTTAAACCAGAGGATGCTCCCTGCTGGTATTTATCTCACTTGCTGGAGTGTTTTGAGCTGAAGGTGCAGTTTATGAAGATGGCAATTTGGTTGTAGTTCCAGTCATATATTTGACGTGGGTTTAAGGGCAGCAATATTTGCATGTAACCTTAACAACCAGAACTAGTAAGAAAGCTTGAAACCGCCATTAGGTTTGGAATTTTTAACTGTTCCTGCATTTTCCACAAAGAGCTTTTGGATGACTGCTTTGATGTTTCTGCCCATCTCCATTTCACAGAGGCCAGGGAGGGATTTCCCAAATCTTTGGTGGGACCTCTGGGCTCCTCTGACCCAGGAACTCTGGCTGGAAATAGGTGGCCTGTCCAATGGGAGCACCCAAAGGGACTTTGGAGGCTACACTTGTAATTCCTTCTGCTTTCCCCTGGACAGGTGTAGTGATGCTGTGCCTTGTGCAGCCAGGGAACTCTGTTGGGTGTGAGTCAATACTCAGCTCCAGATGATGGACAGTAATGAATTCAGGTTGTTTCTTATTTCATATTTGGTTTACTGTAGCATCAGTCAATCAATCAGAAGTTATTAACGTGTGTGTGAGCAAGTTGATCTCCTAGAGAGCACGTTTACCTCTGCCTAATCCTTTAAATATTTTATTTTGACTTTCTCAAGTAGCTATTTAAGTGGTGGAAAGGGAAAAGAAAATCCTCCAAGGGAAGAGTAAACAAATTTCCCTCTTTTTGTGAGATTTCTACCTGTAGATTTATGGCAGAAGTATTGCTTCCCTTGAACATGAAGTTTTTTACTCTCCCTCAGTCTGGAGTTTTGTGGGTTCACATATTTATGTGCTAGGATAGAACTGGAATACAGAGGGCTTGCTACCTACTGCTGATGTTGAAATTACTCTTTGACTTATTCATGTCATTTGTCCTCAGAAAGGAATTTCATTGTTTCTAAAACTCCAGTAGCTGGAGTGAAAAATCCTGAAAGATTATATAGGTCTGACACAAACCTTTATGTGTGGGGGACATAATCACCTCTGAAAGGAACAGAAACATCTCAGGATGGCTCCTGCTGCATGAGCAGGAAACTGTAGAGGGGCTAAATTTATTGTGTTTTCCCAGTTGAGGAAACTTGGTTTCGAACAGAAACTGCACTTGAATAAATATTTGTCACCCGGGAGAGTCGGTGAGGAGCTAAAAATGCTCTTCCCGACTTTTCCTTTCCCTGCGTCGCAACTACTTGTCGCATTACACGGGTGGGAGGGTGAGGCTGAGGGCCACTGAGCACCGATTCCTCTCCACAATTACAGAGACACCTGTGCTAAATAACACTGCGCTGCTTCTACTTGGAAAATTACAGGGCTTGTCCCATGGAAGATCCACAGATGTCCGTCGCCTCCCCGCGCGAGCGTCCCTCGTACCTGAGCCGCCCCCTCCCTCACACCTCCTCCACAGCCCGGCTCTGCACAGCCCGCAGCTCAACAGCCATGAAATCCCTTGATTAGTGTCACACCAACTCCTTCAAACCCTTCTGTTCTTCCTGGCAAGTGCATTTTTGACTAAAAACAGTCGCACCTCCCCTTTTCCTGCTCGTCCTCAGGCTTCGAGCGCTTCCCTTTGCAGTTTGGTGCTTCAGCACTGCTCAACTCCCTGCCTGTTGTTTCAGGCTGAGACTCAAATTACACTTATTCTGGTTATTATTTCCATCATTTAGTATGAATTTTACAGTGATGTTGTTTTTATGCTTCCTTACCCTGCCACATGTGTTAACTGCACGGAAACTGTTCTTCTTGTGGAAGAAATTATATACCAAAACTACCCAGTTAAAAGCTTGTTTTATGGCACTTATAAAATTAATGCCAAAAATGTATGGTAAAGCTTGATTTTTTGACATTAATGACTGGTTATTTAACATGCTGTGCTCCTGTAGTGCCTAGAAAACAGCACTTAGATGTGCAGGTGTGTTGTCAGATTCCCACCCAAGGATTCAAAAGTTTAAGGACTTGTTAAGTGAGGAGTAGAGGGACAAAGCACACAGGTTAATAGCACCTGAAGGGAATGGGAAGTGGAATAAAATCTCAAATTTTACATTTTTTATTCTTTTTTAATGAGCCAAATGCACTATATAGTGTACTGTGCATAGTGCATAGCTGGGATATGTTGCTTTTTTATGTTAATGACCATTTTCTTTGCATTGTCCTCCCTCCCTATGTCTGTGCAACAAGACAGAGCTCACATGCTGATAATCTTGATCCATAGTAGCAACTGAAATACCCTTTGATTTTCTTACAGAAATCAAGAAGAAACTCAGAGGCTTTATAGATGTAAATAACCAGAATATGAAAACAAAAACATTGTAATAAATACATTTTTTTAAAAAAAGTATTTCGGAAGCCTCTAAGAAAAGGTGAAAATCAAATAAATAGAATTTACTACTTTATAAATTGGTAGCTGCAGGAACACACCATCATCTTATGCAGTTTGTGGTGTGATGTTTAGCATGGATTCTGATTAGGAAAGCCTTGGTCAGCTGTAATTGTGGATTTCACTGTCCCTCAGCTGTGGCTCAGGGCTCTGTGTTTGGTCTAAGAAGCTTGTTAGTGCAAAGTTTGGAAAATCACAGCCTCCAGAAGAAATGCAGTGGTTGGTTCAATATATCACAGTTAATGTTTCAGGAGTGTTATCAATACTGTTTTTCATATTCCTGAACCTTTAACTCCTCAGTCCAAAGGAACTGGCTGACCTCGGAGAGAGGGAGAGGGATACAGAACTTATAATGAATGTATTAGAAAAATTTCTAAGGGGCCTTGACACAGCTTGCAGAGATATATATGAGAGTGTCTCACTGGAAATAGAGGGAAAGGGTTTTTATGGAGGTCAGAAACCCTGTGTCTGGCTTTGCTGGGTGATACAGTATTCATTTTTACTTCTGTCATTGTTCCAGGACTAAATATTTCTTCTCTTAAACCTCAGCCCTGCTAATTATGGACTAAAAAAAAAAAAAGCAAGACGCTGTTTGAAGCAGTTCATTTGTGCAAAGCTGGAAAAAAAGCCCAGCTGAAGTGGATTAGAGGACAAGTGCAGGCATCAAAGTGGCTTCCTAACTGCAGTTCAGCGTGGGCAGCTCATCTCCGTGTAGTCCATCTGCACTGTGTGCCGTGCGTGCACAAGGAGAGGTGGGCACAGCACATCAATCCTCTCAGTTCCCTGGGGATCAAGGACTGTTCTCCACTTCCCAGCCCAAAGGGTGCCCGGTGACTGATGTCTCCGCTGAGCGGGGGGGGTTGTGCCGTTCACGGCCACGTCACACGACGTGTGACCCTGTGCGGTGACGCTGCAGCCAGAGCTCCAGGTGAAGCACCAGGAAATGATGTGCTGCCAGCCACTAAAGCAGCACTTTTATAGCCTGACCCTGAGGACAGCTTTTGGGGCATAAAACGAGGCCGTGTGAATGGATGCTGCAAAGCCGCCTGAGGTGGCTTTGAGGGCTCCTTAGGCTTAAGAAAGGCCAAGCAAGCCTTGGTTCAACTGCTCTGTGTAATGGTCCTGCTCTGAACTCTAACCCAAACCTTGAAGGTTTTGACTGAAGGGAGCACTCTTAAAAGAAAGAACCCAGGAGTGAACAGCGGAGACAAGGCTGGGAGTGATATTGAATCGTGGAATTAAGGTATTTAAGTCTTTTCAGGAAAAGACCTCTGCTGTGGGTGGCCCTTTCCATGCAGAAAGCGTTTTAACCCTTTTATTTTAATCCTTCTGTTTTTAGGTGATTTTTAAGGTGTTTTTTAAGTGCTCACACTGGCTTTCTCTCATTCCCAGAGAATCAATGGAAGTGTCTTTTTCTTTTCTCTGCAGTGTAGTTTTTGGAGATACGTGCATTTTAAACAAAAGAAAACATAAATACAGGCGAGACTGTCATCAGTTTAAAGTATTGCATAAGTGGTTAAATTTAATCACAAAGAGACAACCAGCTAATGGTTTTAGTGGAATTCATAAAATCCCATAAAACACAAAAGTTAAATTTTGTCATATAATGTGAAGCAGTTGTAGGAACCAGCACAGCTTCCTTTTTCCCCCTGAATAAATTCTAAACAGTCCTTAGAAAATGAATTACCAGTCTGCAAATCAAGATGACATATTTCGCAGCTATAAAACTAAAACTACTTTCAGACCACTTAGATTAAAAAAAAAAAAAAGAAAAGATAGAGAAAAACAAAAAGGCAGCAACTTTGTGGTTGTGTTACTGTCAATAGTCTTGGATGGCTGTGGCTCCATTTTAGCAGTTTGACCTTGTTTAGATCAACGTGAATCCATCGACAGCCCTCCCTGACAATTCCCCCACCCCATCCCAGAAAGTACCCACCCTGCACCAGCGTATCCAGCTGGAGGTGTGCCAATAGAAGTAATTACGTGATGAAACTATTTAACTTTGACTAAAATACTCTCACCAGGTTCTTTCAAACCGTGTGTCTTATATCTTGTGGAGGCAATTTTATATCGTGCCTTTAAAGTACAGTAATGGCCACTTGCATTGACAGAATCCTCGTAAAAGGAGAAGCCCGAGCCCTTGCTCATGAAGTGCTATTGATTTTCCCAGTTCCTGCTCGAGTTGCCAAAGATACAACACCGTTGTTAGGGAGAGGAGGCACTTTGGCCTTCAATATCACAGGAGGGTTCCAGTGTAAGCACCGGCGTCGGTGGGTTTCGGTGATAAATAATGCATCGGGGTGATAACTGCCCATATTATTGTGTCACTTTGACATGACTCAGCACTTGCTCCGGCCCAGCGTTTCTTTAATGCCCCCGCTGGCTGCTGAACTTCAAGCCAGGTGGTTATATTTTAAAGGTCCACTTGCACTGTGGTTGAAAAGCTAAAGTTTGTTCATCTTAGGCAGTGATGGCTTTTGAACAATAGGAAAACTCCCCCAGCGTTTCTCGCTGCATCGTTCCCAAAGGAATGAGAGTTAAATACCCTGCACATTTTTCCAGTGCTCCTTGGTGGTGGAATCTCTGCCACACACCTTCTCTGGTGTCCTTAGCAGTACAGCAGAACTACCACTTTATGCTCACACCAACTGGCAAGATGCCTTTGCAGAGCTTGGTCCTAATGCTGCAAATCCTACTGGGATCCTCTAAAAGCAGAAACTTCTCCTTGTGGGAATTACAATTAAATCTCAACGGATTGTGCTTTTGTGACTGTCGCATTATTGTAGCCAATAGATAATTATTATTTATCAGTAGGGGGGGAAAAAAGGACTGGGTAGGAAAATTATAGCTATGATAATTAGTTTTTTGATGACATTAACCAATTAATATAATTTTATGTTTTCCATTCTGAAATTTAGGCAAGGTCGCCTTTGTTTTCATTTCTATTCCAAATTTTGAGTCAGTTTAGTCCTTCAGAGAGGGTTGATTTGGGTGCTGTGGAAGGTGCCACCACAACCAGGCAGCCAGGGGATGATGCTGAAGAGAAATTGCACTGCATTTCCCTCCCTCTTCCCCAAACATATCCTTGTTCTGAATGACATGAGTCAGCTTTGGAGCCCTGATGCCCCCTTTGTTTGCACCCTGATGAACTGAGGGGGAGGAAAAAAAAAAAACCAACAGAAACCCTGAGAAGGGATTATACTGGAAGAAACTTTGCTCACTTGTACTCCTGACTACACAGGCATCTCTCCTTAGTGGAGCTTGAATCATGGGAAGGGGGAAGAGCTGATCTCTTCCTACCTCGTCTCCAGGGCTGCATTTTGGCTTAGTCCAAGGGAAGGATTAATGTTGTGGCCACCAGATGTCCAGGGAGGCAAAATGGGCTTTTTAGAACTCTGTCCTTTGGGTTCAGACATTTTATTCCAGATCTGAAGAAAAAAAAAATTGTCTTATCTGACCTAAGACCACCCTGAAATGTAAATGCTGTAAAAGGAACAGCTTTATTGGGGATCCATCTCCCTCAGTGTCCTGTTTCCAGTGGTCACAGTGGAGGGAAAGAAATTAGTGTGGAGCAAATGTATTATGGTCCTTCCCCAAACTACCCCCTCGGCCTCCAGAAACCTGCCTGAGGACAGTGACCTTAGTGACTCAATTCATAGCCATGCCTCTGCTTTCCTTCCATTACTGTCTCCAGTTTCTATTTTAACCATTGAAGCATTGGCATTCCCACAGTTCTGCAAGGAGTTGATGTGCAGCTTGTTCACACGCTGTAGGAACCAGCTCCTTTTGGGTTTGGATTTTCTTTTTTTTTTTTTTTTTTTGATCAAACAGTTGCAAATTTCATCTGATTGCTCCTGGATCTTTTTAAAAAGGAAAGAAGCAGCTGTTTCCTTCGTGCTTTGATGCTACCTCCATGCCACTCATAGTTTTACAAACCTGCTCTGCATCCCACAGCAATCAGGCTGTTCCCAGGCTGGAGGGCCACAGCCAAGGAAATAGGGCAGAGAGAGACCTGGAGCTTTGTCCATGCAAACAGAGTCTCTTCCAGGATGAATTAGTTTACAAAAAGGTTCTGAAAGATCTCAAAAGACCTTTTTCATCACTTAATGAACTAGAAGAGCATCATTTCCTCCAGTCTTAACCCCACACTATGCTTTCCTGCAATAGGTCTGTTTTCTTCTCTGAGAGGACACACTCTTAACACTGAGGTAGTGGCAGTAGATTGCACATAACAGAGGGATGGTGAGGAAAACCAGGTTTGTCTTGTCAGTTTGTCTTGTCTTGTGATTTTAATATTCCTGTTCTTGTCTCAGAAGATTTCTTGTTTCTTCTTATTTTCCATATTTAAAGAGCATAAGGCAGCAGTGCTCTCTATTGGCATTGCCTTTTGCCAACCATCTTTGAAAAGCAAAACTATAACCAGATTTACTTTTGACAGCAAAGAATATTTTGGCCCATTTTACTGCCTGCAGAATGCCTGGAAAGCTTTAAATTAATGGCAATGAATGAAGAGAAAAGGAAATCAAAGAGCCATTTATTCCCTTAGAAAGAGACCTATTTCCCCTCACATTTCTATATTTTCTACCTGCTTTGGCTGAGAAAACATTTAAAAATGTTACAAGCACCAAGAATTTCCCTATCCTTTTACAGTGTGCATCTGAACACAATTACCTGGACGTTTCTCTTCACTGTTCCACGTATGCTAAAACTTTGAGTTTCAGTAATTAAACTTGTGGTACAATCTTGGGTCATATTATGCTATATTATCCTTTTAACTTTATTGTGATTGATTTGTGTCAGCTTTAACTATACTCACTAGGAAGTCAATAAATAAAGATCAATGGGGTTTTATTTCTCCTGGTTCTTTATTAGAAAGAATGGATTGGTTAAATAACACAAGTAATAGTGATGACATGGTTTCCCTCAGCATTTTCTACTCTGAAACAGGTGAAATATTTTTCAAAATTTCATTGAACAACCATACTTGTGTTTTCTTGTTGTTGGCTATTTCTCTACAGTTGGTGCTTTAAACTCCTCAAACTTATAGAAACACAAACACAGATGTTCTCCCTGCATAGAACTTCCCACTGCTTTGCTCTGAGGAGGAGCTCTTGCTACCAGGATGAATCTCTAGTACCACGTCCATTTATCTCCTTATTTCCCAAATGGGATATCTGTTGATCTCATTGAATGGGACTTGTGCCTCTGGACAGCAGGGATGTACCCCCCGCAAAAAAAAGGAATGCTTCTGAACTCCTGATCATCTCCTGCTGGCTGGATTTTGAGCTGCAAAATGCAGCTGAGTCCTTTCTTCGGAACAGAGAAAACTGACCCTATGAACTGTGAAATGACAGTCTTGGTTTGATTTTGCACCTGCTCGTGGTCTCTTGAGTGACCACAGAGATCTGTGATAGCATTGTGCCTTATCAGATTTGTGTTGGAAGAGCTTCTCCAACAGGAAAAATTATCCAAGGAATACCAAAAGTGAAATCTAGAGCCACCCAGAAGCTGAGTACATTAAGGACAATTTAGGATCACAGCCCCTGTGCTAACACAGCCTGTTGAGCTCTCATTGACAGCAGTGTGAGATCTCTGCTTTAGCAGAAAAGCACAGTGAAGCTCAGATCCATCAGGCAGTTCTGAGAGGGAAATTCTATCCCCACAGAGCATGAACAGTAACATACTAATGCAAAATTCACTAGGAAGTAGGTCGAAGTGTCAGAGCAGTTATTATCAGTAACCTGTTTCTCATAAAAACATAGTGAAGGGAAAACCATCTTGTTCCTGAGATTTATAGCAACTTGACTCCCCATGACAAGTGATGGAAAGCTTCCCTGCCATGCATATTACGCTTTGGGTGATGACCCCTCAGAATATATCTCCATTTAAGTCCTTCAGTACTGTGCTGGATGGAAACCAAGTGGCCAGATGCTCTAAGCTGCTTTTTTCATTAAAATCTTTCATCTGGACATTTAGCTCAAAGTGCATTCACAAGATTACTGGAGTGCCCTGTCCTTGAACAGGAATCCAAGCTTTGGAAAGGATCAAAAATCAAGTCTCTGCTAAGAACAGCAAGTACATTCCCAAGCCACAGCATTATGTGTCCTGAGGAGCAGGAGTGGGTTTCTTTGCCTCACTGCATCCATTCTGAACTCTAAGTTCTGACATCTAAACTAAGCAGCTTTTAGAAATAACTTGTATCTGTTTGCCAATGGGTTTATGATCCATGTTTATACAGGCTATAAATCCTTTTCAGGAATTATATAGAGGTGCCCTGCTTTGCTTTTCTGAGCTGTTTGTTTTTGCTGTTACTTTACTTTTTATTTTTTGTGTTCAGAATGCTCATGGACTGCCCACCTCCCCGGAGTAGGTCCTGTTCAGCCACCTCAGGTATGTGTTGAGTGGGAGTTGGACTCAATGATCCTTGTGGGTCCCTTCCACCTCATCATATTCTGTGATCCTGTGATTCTGTAAAACAGAGGTTGAGTGGCACAGTCGACTTTGAGAACACACATCTCTTGGTAACATTACAGGCCAGAGATAGTCTGTGCTGCTCAGAGCAGGCTCCAGCCTTGGAATGTTTGCTTTTGGGGCACAAACAACAGCCTTTCCTGGTGGTAATTGCTGCTCAGAGGCCCTGCTGTCAGCGTCCATGCTGACATTTTTTGTCTGAGGCAACCTCGGGGCGTGGAGCGGGGGAACGGCCGCCATTTTGTGGCATGGCCACCATTTTGTGTCTGGGGAAACCAAAGGGAGTGGAGCAGGGGAACAGCTGCCATTTTGTGGCATGGCCGCCATTTTGTGGAATGGCCGCCATTTTGTGTCTGGGGGAACCAAGGGGAATTGAGTGGGGGAATGGCAGCCATTTTTTGTTTGTCTGGGAAAACCATGGGGTATGGAGCTGATGAAGTGGCTGCCATTTTGTGTTGGGGAAAACCAAGGGGAGTACAGCTGGGGAACAGCCGTCATTTTATGTTGGGGAAAACCAAGGGGCATGGAGTGGGGGAACAGCTGCCATTTTATGTCTGGGGAAACCACAGAGTGTGGAGTGGGGGAACAGCCGCCATTTTGTGGAACGGCTGCCATTTTGTTTCTGTGGAAACCATGGAGCGAGGGACTTGGCGGAGACTTGAGAGGCTTTTGAGGGGGATGGGGAAAGTTAAAAGGTATTTGGGGGGGGGAGATTGTGGGGTGTAAAGGGGAGTTTGAGGGCGTGAGCTCCCCCAAATTCATGAACCCCCTTAAATTCAGGGGACACTCCACAGTTATGGAGGACCCAAAAAAACCACAGGTTTGAGGAAATAAAGGGGGTGTCGGGAGAGTTTGGGGAGGGGCCTTAGGGTGGGACGAACCCCCTCTGCCGCCCAGTCCCCGCTGGGTGGGCAGAATTTGGGGTTCCCCCCCCCCCCCACCTCACAAATTTTGGGTGTTTTGTTAAAAAAAAAACCCACAAAACAGCAGCTTCTCCCTGTGCAGCCAGGTTTGGCGGATCCCTTTCCTCATGTCTCCAGCTCCCGGAGCTGTCCGTATTTCCTCCTCACGTGCCATCCATCACTTCGGTCCCAAGGCACCTCCTTCATGGTTTCTGATGCAAAGGTAACCCCAGCCTGAATTAGGTCTGTGATTTTCCTCTGCTCCCTTATTGTGCACAATCTTCTCCTTCTTCTTTTTGCCCACTGGGAGGTTTCTCCTGGGTGTGCAGCATCTAAAATCTCCGTTCTGTACAGGTGGAACTGCTGGACTTGATGTTGGCACACTGGAGACTCTTGATCTGAGCTTCTCTCAGTTTGAAAAGCTGCTCTCCTGTGCCCGCCTGGCACACAGGGAGCCCCCTTCCAGCATATGCCACCTCAGCCTCAGGTGCTGGCACAGCCTGAATCCTCATCTCCACTTCGTGGACTCCTCGTTAATCTCTAAGGTTGGAAAAAAAGTTTCTGAAGTTTATTAAAAAACCCTCTGAATTAATTCTGCCTTTGCGTGGTCAGCCTGTGAGTCTGGAGCACACCTGAACCAAGGAGCAAATTAAGGTAATTCTTAATGGAGGCATAAAAATGTAATACTCAAATCTTAGAGCAACAAAATTACTGCTTTTAAAACCTTAATCTATTTTATTTCTATTATTGAAGCAAAACTGTTAAAGACACAATATAGATTAATTCTATGATTTTTTACAGCCACAATTTTATTATAAGTTTTTATATTTTAATAGATAAGGAAGTTATTTAAATTCTGTGGGCCTTGTAGCCTTCATTCAGGGAAGTCTCCTTTTGCCAGTCTCTCTGTTGAGTAAAATCTACAGCCCTGAGCTTTTGTTGGGACAAATACACATTTCTCATTTTTACTTCTGCTCTGATGTATTTTAGTAGAAAAAGTTGAGCCACACAGGCAGGTGATTTGCGAATGAAGATTACAGCAATGCTTTGGGTAATATGTTGTACTAATTTCAATTTGGACAGTCTTCCTTTGGAAAGGTTTGGGAGTGGAATAGTTCTGGGCAATTCTCTAGCCTGCAATATATACATTTTGCCCTTTTTTCAGTATGTGGGGTTCTTCCATTCCTGTTGTTCTTTGGTCTAATTGAGGCCAACAAACTGGTCATCAGTCACACTTGGTTACCCAGCTGTGAAATCTGATGAGATACTTGGGAACCACACATGGCCTGCTTGGTAGTTTATGATCAATTAGTTTGTTTTTTAAATACTTTTTACCTGATGCTTGGAAAAGGTGGAATAAAGCAAAAAAAATATATAATTTGCAGGATTCCTAAGGGGAGGGGGAACAATTTGCCCCCCCCCCCCCCAAGTTATGTACACGAATAAAAATTAGTAATTCAGTGAATCACTGAATCACTGGAATACGGGATCTTTGGAGTTCACTTTCTCCCAGCCCATCTTCACATTCCCTTTATTTCCCTACCCAGAGCCTCACAAGTCCATTTCCAATCTCCTTTTCTCATTTACTCAGCAAGTTATACTTCTAAGAAAACTGAGATGGGCATTCAAATACATTAACATGTTTTTCAAGCAGTTTTAAGTTTTATTTCCTTTTGTTATTCATGGTTTCAGGCAGAGGCTTTGGCCAAAGTCCTGGTTTCTTGTCCTCAAAAAAGACCACTTTTCCCATTTATTTATAGTTTGGAACCTATCATTTATTTTCATAATCTGTCACAAAGACAAGCAGCAGTACGAGTTTTAAACCTGTGGCAAATACTTACTAATTTTAATATTGTTATAATTTAATGAACTATTTTGATTATAATATGTTGGAAAAAAAGTCTCCAAAGTTTCCTGAGTGCTTTTTACTCTCTGTATTTTCAGTGTGTTCACTGCTGCACAGGTACAGGACTCTAAGTTCTGAATTGCAAGTGTTTTGTAATGTGCTGTTGATAACAATGGAAACAATTTTCCATTCAACTCTTGCTTGTTATTATATTTTTGTTACACTTACAGATTGGCAAGTGAAGGGGTTTCTTTGTATCCTTTCCCTCTAAATTTTACCTATTTTCTTCTGAAGATTATTTTAATATTTCTCTTTTTATTTGCTATTTAAAAAACTAGATAGTAGGGGTTTTTTTCCAAAGCAGGAGAGAATTGCTGGATTTATATCTTTCCCAGACTCAACGAAAAATTTCCTGTAAGAAAAAAATGAGTTGTCTTGGGGAAAAAAAATCTTGCTAAGCAAAATCCTGCACCTCTCTTTCCTCTCCTAGGTGTGCTGTGTTAAACTGCACGTGGAATGCCTTTTTTACTAATTTCTGTTATTTTTCATCCTATAGAGAGACTTATATCTTCCAGAATTCACCCCGAGTTTGTAGGAATGCTGAGTTGTCATGCAGGAGTTTTACCTCACACTGGGGAGATATTAGTTGATAACATCCACCTTGTTTAGATTTATTACTTTAGCATATTTCATGCTAAAAATATATTTTTTTTTTTACCATCTGCTAAGATTAGCACTGGAGTGGTAATAAATTCACTTACCCTGTTACTGTGGTGTAGTTTGGAACCATCTTACACCGTGCTCGGCCTAATTGAAAATAGGATAAGATAAATGATGCACTTTGAATTTCTCCCTCAGATGTACCATTGTTCATTACTTCAACGAGGGATGAGCACATCTGATTGTAATTTCAATTGTTAAGTAAAACAAAAGTTTCCATGGTGAAAGTATGGTACCAACAGCTGTAATTGTCTAAGGGTTACTCGTGAAAATCTCAATATTGTTTTAGTAATAAGTGCGGGATTGTTTTGCATTTACACACTTGTTTATCCTCAAACCCTAATGGGAAAGGGGTGAAGTCAAAAAACATGCTCAGGAATTCAGGCACCGCGTGGAATACGATAGCTGGGCTTAAAATGTCTGTGCTTAAAGAAACATCTGCATATTAAAATAGAGGCTTTTTCAGTAGTGATTCCTGCTGCAAAAAAAAATTCCACCCAACTAAACAGCACAGTTTGTGCCACCACTTTATTGACCGTGATTGGATCGGACAGTGTTTATAAAATAATAATACAGTTTGGTTTGGCTTCTGGGCTCTCACAGGATACACCCAGCACTGATGTCTCTGACATTTACCATGCAAATGCTTCAAACAACAGCATCTTTGTAAAAGTGGGGCTTTTCCCTATTCTTTTCTATTAATATAAAACATAAATAGTAAAGTACTAAAGAAAAATACACGAGTGGAAGGTGCTGACTTACTGATACAAGGCAAGTGGTGTGGGAAGAAACAGGAGTAGGTACAAGCCATTCCATCTACCTCCTATTTCTGCCAGTTTAATTTGTGGTCTCATAATTTCGTTTTGTTAAAGTTTATAAATATTTCTTTTTTGTGTTCCATGGTCAGATGGTCATACCTTCCTTTATAGCATTTGAAATATAGCCTGCAAATTACATTCTTTGCTTCAAAGTTTACTGCAAGTTTAAGATGAATAAGTATATTAGTAGATAAAATATTTGCAAAAGGAGATACTGATGATGCAAGGGAAATAAGTGCAAACATAGGAGAAATTATGTAGTGCTGGGTCTTTTTCTTTAGACAGAAGTGTGATTTTTGTGTTGATGATGTCTGGTTTTAACATTATGGCAATGTAAGGCCATATCCTATTTAATTCATTCATGAAATTAATTCAATTGACTTGCTTGAATAAATAAGGTCAGCAAACCTCTGTCCATAAGTAATCCACAAATCTGACTTTTTCTTTTAAAGTATTAGAATAACTTCAGGGCTGTGTAGAAGTGGACAAGGGGGAATGGTTTCAAACTGAGAGTAGGCTTAGATTGAATATTGGGAAGAAATTCCTCCCTGTGAGGGTGAGGAGGCCCTGGCACAGGTTGCCCAGAGAAGCTGTGGCTGCCCCTGGATCCCTGGAAGTGTCCAAGGCCAGGTTGGACGGGACTTGGAGCAATCTGGGCTAGGGGAAGGTGTCCCTGCCCATGGCAGCGAGTGGGACTGGGTGGGCTTTAGGGTCACATCCAACCCAAACCATTCTGTGATTCTGTGATTTTATGATTTTACTTGCAAAGCCTTTTTCATCCTTTGAGTAAAGTCGTACTCAAAGACCACAATAAATAGGCAGCTCTGGTATTTTCATCTCTTATTTCATAACAAACCCTTTGACTGATGCCCAAGCTCTGACTGTGTTTATCTCAGGGAAAGCCCCCCCTTGGCTTCAGCGGGCATTTTGCCCATCTCCAGCCTCCCAGCCCCTGGCTGGTGTTTTCCCAGCCAAGTTGTAAAGCCCTGGAAACAGGGGTTGGTGATGGAAGCACTGGCAGCACCTTGAAGGGAGGGATCCGAGTGGCTGTGCTCTCACACCGCCACCATTCCCAGTGTCTGTTACCGAAATTGGTGTTGTATCTAAAACAATTGCTGTTATTAACAGGTTAAGCTGCTGGGATGTTAAAATAAAGGCTGCCCAGCTTTAGTGCATTTTGTTGTAATCATCTCCCAGATGCCTTGTCGGAAATCAATTCAAGTTCAAAACTGGCTGGAATTGGGAGGTCAAGGCTTCTGCAGACTAAATATTTTATCTTCTGCTCATGTCTGGAGCTTTTAAAGCTGTGTATTGGGGGCTCTTTTCTCGTATCCCATCTGGACAAAGATGATTGGCTTTGCCATTTTGCCCAGGTTAGGACAAGGTTAAAATCAATTATAATCAATTATTAAGAGTCTTCTGTGACTGCAAAGCTTAAAAGGGGATTTTAAAAGTTGCTCAGTTCTGAAACCAGAATATCTTAGCTGCTAGTGTAGATGTCATTATTCTGGGATATCAGATGTAAATCCTATCTGCACCAGTAATAAATACACAGAATTCCCTCATCTTCTTCTTGTCCTGTGTGTTTTGGAAGAAATGCCTAAAAATGGAGCCAGAGCTGCAGGGAGGACAGTTTCATTGTGTTACAAAATCTAGCTGTCATCTCCAGGTATCTAAATGAGAGGGAGCTGTTTATGATTTGGTGAACCAGGTGTTTTTTTCTCCCCAGAAATGTATTCAGCTTCCTCTGGTCTTCAGAACTCAAATGCTAATTTTCTAGTATGTTTAGGGAACTCCATGCTTTTATCTTAAAATACAATAGTGTTTATGTATTATAATCCACTCTGCCTGATGTGCTTGAATATACACGATCGTTGCCTCTCCCTGGGAATGAATCAGTGGTTTTGTTTGGAATAACTTTTGATGTTTGGTGCCATTCTTCCCATGCAAATCACATTCCACATTCTTCTCACAGCTTCTGAGTGAATGAGTGAGCACGTCTCTTTGTCCCTCAGCACCATTGTTTCGTTGCTTTTGAACGTAATATTTATACTTTCAATTTACATTTAAGAAAATTAGGAAGAAAGAATCAGAGCCTGAATTTTGGAGGAAGACAAGTCGAGGAGGGAAGAAGGATGTGCTGCTGAATATTAAAACTTGCACACAAGAAATGTGTGCTTACCTGTTTAATTCTGAATTAATTAAGTATTCTTAAGGAGGCTGTCAGAGTGATGCTACTCAGCTCAGTGGCCTCAGTTGCCTATTTTTAATTTTAGGGTAATTTTGCTGCTTTTTGTTTTAGGGAGTGAAGCTATTCTTTTAAGAAAAGTATAACATATAAATGCATATCATAGACCATCATATATTGTAAAATATAGGACAGCCTGAAACTTAGTTAATCTGGCTGAAAACCATACATTAATATGTGTTATCTCATGGCTGAATTTATCCTTGCTTGCCACGTCCCAGTCCACAGGGAAAGTGGATTTGGTTATCAGAAGACTTTGGCTCTGAGCTGGTTTCCAGCCCAGCAGAATTGCCTGGGATTTGTAAGACAGACCAGGATCTTCAAGCCTTCTCTGAGCTTCACACATTTTATCCGTTACTTTGCTTTTCCTTGGCATCTGCATTTCATGCTCGGAGACAAGCCATGGTTTGTAGGTAGATGTGTTTTAAAACTTAAGCAAAGGGTGTTCCTGCACAGCTCGTGTCCCAAGGCCTCCGGAGGGCTCCGGTTCCTACGGAATTTCCAGGTTGCTGCCAGAAGCACAGTTGACCTGATTCTCCTCTCTGTGTGGTTTGAGAAATGTCATATATTTCAGTTGTCATTGGTGCATGTGTTCCCGAATCTGGAATATTTTAAGAGGAATCAGGATCTGGCATAAAGATCAGCTTCAACAACGGGACTGGATTGGCCCCTTGGTGACATAAGATGCACAGCTTCAGGTTTTTAGCACGGTTTTGAGATTCTTAATAATATGGGGAAAAGACCAAGTAACTGTAGGATTATAAAAATGCTCAGACACTCAAAAATTTGTAAATGTTTTCATGAACATAAGAATTGAGAAATATTTCTGTAAAATGCTCGTTTTTAAGGTGATACAATAGTTGCACTCATTTTCCCAAGGATTTTGTAGTGAACGTGAGGTTTGAAAAACATGTACAGAGGCACTGTCCTGAAAAACAGATCCCTAAGAAACCCAAGAAAAGTAGAATAAATTAACATTGATTTTCTTTCTTTATACCTCATCTCCACATAAAAACACTGGGTATTCCACAGGTCTTAAGGAAAATTGTAACTTTTCTCTGAGTGTGACATTCAGAATCTCTTGTCACCCAAAAATAGCTTGTCACCCCCTTCCAAGCATTGATATGTTTATTATCAAAACAGGTTAGCTTGCTCTTGAACCATCAGAAAAAGTCATTAAACTTAAATATTTCTATGCACACTCATGGCCAGAAATTTGGATTTATTATTATTATTTTATTTATTTAACTAGGAGGTGTTAATGTCCATTAACAGAGTAGTACTGGGCCACTATGATAATCCTATACTTGTTCTGCTTGTTTTACATTGAGATTCATAAGGGTACAAAAAGCATTTTAATCAGAGTTTACCTACTAATGATATTTGCAAAAGGCAGTTATTAATAGCTTATAAAGTGAATCAGGCTCCTTTTTTTTTTCTTATCCCAGTAATTTATTTCACATAGAGGATTATATCCCTTCTCAATTTCGTTTCCATGTGATAAACCAAGAAGTATAAAATATAATTTGCACTGAGTCTGTGCCTGGCTGCACAACAACTATGTGCTAAAATGCATCAAAAGGCCCTTCCTTTTCAGGGAACACCCCCAAACCTGACATTTCCGTGGCCTTTTGGACTGGGGGTACTTAGGAAAGGTAGTAATGAATGTTCTTGGCCAGTCTTTGGAAGTGCAGTGTTTTTATTGGAGGCAGGAACCCCGTTTCCCTCTCCTTGGAAGGTTGAGGGGAACCTCTCGTTTGGCTGATGAACGTGGCACCGGCTGCCTGAATAGTTCAAAGAGAGATGAAAAGTTCCTATTTCTCCCACACAGGGAAAATCCAAGTCTGGAGACAGCATGTGTTTCTCATTTCCATGCACTTTTATTTCAGTTATTTAGATGGATGGAGGCATCAAGCCAGATTTTCCCCAACAACAGCAAAGGTCCTACACTGTCCAAACACACGACATTCCTGAACCCACTGGTCATGCCACCGAAAAAAGGTTTAAAGGTTCAGCATGGTCTGTTTAAACAAAATAGCTGTGCTATTCATTTCTCCCCTGCACATAGGCACCAGTGTTTATATTGCTGGAGTTAAGTTTTAAAGTGAGCAGAAAATGTTGGTACAAAGCTCAAGTCCTGCACTTCCTCAGGAAAGGAAGGATGTTTGCCATGCTCAGGACAGAGAGAATGAACCCAGTTCCTTATTAGAGCGTTTAAATTGCCATTAGCAGGAAATTAATATTTTCTCCTTCAGTTTGCTTTCTCTTTTCGCCTTTTGCACTTCATTGGTCACTGCTGGTTTTGGTTATGATGTCATTGCTAAATCCAAGCCAAGCCTGGTGCTTTCCTTACTGACCCAAACCAGAACGTCGGGAAAAGGTCAGGAAGTCTCCAAGCAAGTAGGGAGCCCATTTTGGGAAACCTGGATCCACGGGTCTGTTTGTGCTTTGTTTTGCCATGAAACCAGGTAGTTTCCAGGATGGATGAAACGCCAGCATTTGTGATTCATATGGATTTTGCAAAGCCTTTGGAATCACAGATAACATTCCTTGGCCTTTCTTTCTGGCACTCAGATTTTGTCCTGATTCAGAGCCCTGGCTCACCCAGAGCATCCATGGAGAGAGGGGTTCTTGCAGGTGGGAGTTTGCCTTCAGCTTGATGTTCTGAGGGGAAGGGAAAGGTTTCAACAGGGAAGGTTTTTGCTGGGGAACAATACAAGTGGACAGTAGAAAATGCCAGAGAGTAGCTGCTGGGCTGCAAACATTATGAGAAACTTTGTAGCTCTCTCTTTTTTGGGCAAATGGAGTGTTTTTCTTAGTTTTCCTTAGAAGCTTAAACCTATAATATGTTTTCTTCCCCCCCCCCCCCCACGTGGGCTGACTGGTTTACCATTACTGGGTTACTAGTGCATACTGGTCCTATTGGCTTGGAATATTTAGGAGAGACAAAAAGGAGCTAAATCTTGTTTCTTTGGGAAAACAACTCAGACTTTATAGAGATTTGCATAGATTTTGTAAATACGTGGCAGATTAAGAGGATATATTATCATCCCTGTTGCTTAGATTTTGAGCCTGTGAACTTAAACACAAGAATACTTGGTGAACAATTTAATCTATTTTCTGTAGAAGTGCTATTAAAAAAGTTCTAAAATGGTACCTGCCCTCCTCTCTCACAGGGTTTGGATTTGTCGATGTTTCCACGCAGATTTCTCACAATTAATCCAAATCCTGACAGCAAACTCTGACTATACCCACATGACACTCCCAGCTTTCCCTGTCTGCCCTTCTCCTGTTGCTTCCTTCCACAAAAGTACTTTTGTGTCACTAAGTGGTGAAATTCAGAGCAAGATCAAGGCTTTAATTTTGAAGGTATTTTGGTGTCTGCAAATGCAGATAGTTGCATGATAGGTGGTAAAAAAACCGAAACAAACACCTAATTACTGCTGATTTCAGAGTAAGTTGGGTAGTTTTGAAACCACAATAGGCCCCAGGAGGCTCCTTTCTCCTGAGCCCCTGTGTACAGCATTTCCTGTTGTTTGGGTGGCTCTCAAGACAAAGCCAATCAGACAGAAAAGACAGCATAAGGCCCGAGAGGAGCCCTGACTACCTGAATGTGGCTGATTCAGATCTGGCATGTAAATGTGCTCCCAAGTGACTTTTCTAGGTTCAGTCACACTTTGATCTTTAACTCTCATCTTCTTTGTGATGTAGCTGTTTCAATTTCATTAGTTAGACCAATAGTAATTCCTCCTCCTGCAGTAAAATAAATAAGCAAAAATAAACTATCAGACCTTCTGCTGGATTCACACCTGGCTGTTTAAAATACTCACAAAATCACAGAAGGCAGGAAATAATTGCATTATATTAAACTGATACCCACAGTCTTTCAACAAGTTTCTTTGTTTCCATGTAAAACATTTTTGTAAGTGTATTGAAACTCCTTTCTCTCTGCTCAAAGCTTTCTCCCAACTCAGTTAAATTCTGTGTGAACACCTCCCTTCATCATATCTGTTATATTTTATATCAACACCCTTTTATGAAACTTGTTCTTATCTGGCACCCTGAGACAAGCCAGTCTTCAGGTTTCTGGAGTGAGCTCACAATGGGAGTTTTACTGTGTTTAGTATTTCCTTATTTCGTATATTTGAAGGCATGAGAGCTCTTAGGAAGAAAGTGCTTTCACAGTCATGTTCTTATTGAAAGTATAGACTGCATTTTTAATGTTGAAGCCTGAAACAGCATCTTCTGTAATCACAAGTTCATAAACTGCATTTACATTTTGTTTCTCTAATACAAATCCCTAGTATAAAGCTTCACATGAATGCAGGGGGACAAATTGTCTGGCACGAGAAGAAACAGAGGGGTTTGGAATAACGATGTGTTGGGCAGAGAGGGAGCAACCATGGAAGAGCCAGATAAGTCATTTGGGCAGCAGGAATGAGAGTGGTGCATCTCAGGTGAGAGAAGATGGGGTCCCACAACAGCTCTGTGTGTGGTCAGTGGGGCTGCCCAACTCTGAGAAAACAGAGGTAGTATTTCTGTAAAATCATGACCACCCACATGTACGTGGAGTGGATTTCATCACAGTGTAAATAAGAATATGCAAATGCCGAGTTCTTGTCCAAACCCACTTGATCCTGACCAAACACGTCATCTTTCATGGGCATGTGTGGTCCAGACAATGTCTCTGCCCAATTGCTGGGCAGAGACATTGGGCCCAATTGCTTTTTCATGTCCTGGAGGTTCTTAAGGCTGGGGCTCAGTGACCTTGCCTTGAGAGTGATGCTGTCAAGAGCGTCTGGAGGCTCGTCCAGGACAACCGGGCTGAGCACAGAGCTGTGAACATCCTCAGCCGTGTCCTCTGCCATCATTTCATCACCAGCCTGAGCAGCTGGTGCAGACTGACATACTGCAGCCTTCTCCCACCATCTGCAGTGAGAAACACATCTCTCACTGACCTAAATATTCCCTGCAATGCCTTCAGTCAGTCCCTCCCCAGGACCCAGAAGTGAGTCTCTGTAACTAAGTCTCTGCCCATCAAAGACAGACTTTATTCACCCTTTTTCTTCACAGTCCTCATCCTCACGTGCAGGTGATTGAGTCCTCCTGTAACTGAGCCTGGTTTGATTCAACTACAGCAGGACGATGACAATGCAGCTGAGTTATCCCACAGCATTATGTTTTCTAGGCACAATGTTTCCTCTGCAATAATAGGTTTACTAGAAACAAAACTGAGTCATGTCACTGTAAATAATGTATTCTTGCTGCTCTTCTTTAAAAGAAGTCATAGGAAATGTGGGCAAACCTAAGGGCATCGCGTCTGTTCTTTTCATAAAATCCAGTGCTGACATGGCTATTAAATATGGAATTATTTTATATTTACATGTGGGCACGGGTTATTGTTATAATAGATGTGTTATAGACATAAGTAATAGACAATAGGGTTTCTGATACATTCCCGTAAATGTATATTTTTATTTCTTTTATGCCTTTTTTTTTTTTCTAAATTGTCATCTTCTTAGTGGCATTTTTCCATCTCAGGAGGAGCTACAAATGTCCAGTTATTTTTTCTGAATAATTTTCAGGAATAGCACCGTGTTGTTGGTGACAGGAGGATATCTTACTTTGAATTTTTAGTGGTGATGATGCCAGTAATAGCAGGCAGATGCTGCAATGTCAGAGTCTTTGTCCTGACCCCTGGAAACATCCTTAAAATCTGTGACATTTTTAGCTGCTGCTGACTTTCCTTGTTACTTTCTTTGCCACCTCTTAGTGGTTGGTTTGGTACATCTTCATCCAGGAAGGACATTGCTTCAAAGTCACCTTCAGCTGCCTGGCAGAGCTCTCCCTCTGCACTGATCATATTTACGTTGATTAATATGTTGTGCTGAATAATGAACCATCCCAAAACTTTGTATAACTGGATTTCCTCTGCAAATGACAATGGCTCACTTAGACTTTAGACCTGGTTCTTTCAGTGAGGCATCAAACTCTTCCTCCCTTTACACTCAGAAGAGTAAAGTCACTGATCTGAAAGCATCACCTCCTGCAACACAGCCCAGGTTTTGGCTTTAAAATAGTGTTTGTGTTAGAAGAAAGGGGACAAACTGCCTGAGGGAAGAGGTTTAAGGAGATGTTAGATGAAGGTATTGTAGCCAAAGCCCAGGTTGCTGTAGTTTCTTTCTTCTCCATGGAAAGAGTGCAACTACCCATGTCCTCTGCTGAGCACAAAGCTGGTCATGTCCCCATCCTTTTTATCAACAGCAAGTGACCATCCTCAAAAGAATTATGAATCCTTACCCTGGTCTTTAAACTACATATTTAGTTAGAAGGCATAAGGACATTTTTCATATTCTGACGCTCCACATGCACCAAAAAGGGAATTGCATCCCATTTGCCACCCTCTGTTCCCAGATGCATATTCTGACAACTAATGCTGTGTGTAACCTGTAAGAAGCCCCCTGCAAATAAGCACTGGGTGTTTTGGCTGAAACAAAAAAGCCTGTGTGAAGTTGTCACTGGGAAGACCAAATGACCCAGTCACCTGTTCAGCTGTGACTGGCATCCAGCAGCTCTGCGGCTCAAATATATATATATGTATATAAAAAATCCTGATCACTGTATGTGTCCATCCAAAGCCTAAAAGGCCCTGTAACCAAGGGGTTATCTGTCTGCAAAGTGTTCTGTTATGTAGATCAGGTCTCTCTTTACCTCTGTAATCTCACAAATGGAGCCCTTGGCTGGGGTTCAGGACACTGATCCTGCTGCTGTCCTGTAACAGGCTGGGAGAAAGGCACATCCTTTCCCATCACACTTTCCCCACGTTTTAAAAGCACTTCAGAAGTGTTTTGGGATCTGCCAGAGCGAGGTGTTGTTATTAAAGGTGTACAGGTGAAACCATCCATCTTGATTTTTCCCCCTATCCACTGGGGTGGGCAAATCAAATCTTTTGTCTCTTTGGGGGTGAGGGAAAGTATTTTTTACTAAATTTCACACCAGTGAGGAAATTATCTTCCTATTTCTGCTGTGTCTGGGATTCTGCTCTAGCTGTTGTCGGCAAACAGGTAAAGATTTCAGCTCTGCACTGCTGCACTGCCTTCCTTCCCCATAAAAATGAATTCATTGCAGAAACTTGTGTGCTGTGTGAATTTTTGTATGTTTACATGTTCTGTGTGAAGCGTGGAGCAGCATCTTTGTCACACTAATTAGAAGTGCCTTAAAAAACCCCCAAATCCTCAAACCCAGCATCAGTACCTATGCAGAGGTTCTGGTGCTGTGGAACTGCTGCACCCCCTTTGTCTGGGTCGAGGGCATTGGAAATCTTGGGGGGTGAAATTCATCCTTTCTTGCCAGCTGGTAATCTGTGTTTCTTTCAGCAGCAAATTATTTTAAACCTTGCAAACTTTCCCACAGAGATGTAACTACATTTTGGACCATTTCACACGTTGTGTGACAAAGAAGTTTTGCTGGCAAAGCAAACCCCCAATTCCAGCTGATAATTGTGGGAGGTCTAACAAAACATCAGTCCCCTGGTGATCCTACTGCTGCTCCATGGTAATGCTGTCCTGCTTTTCATCGTGGACACGAAGCCTGGACCAGTTATCATTTCCTCATACTGCAGCTTTTAAAGTACTTTTATTTTTTTTGTTAATGTCTAGTTCATTAAACAAGGTTTTCAAGCTGCCAATAACAGGATTAATATGGACAATTTCATTAGAACCATAATTCCAGCACCCTCCTGCCTCCCTAAGAGATCCAGTGTGGTCTGTGGTCACAAGGTGTCCATCTCCAGTACAGTTGTGTTTACTGCTCCTCAAACTGAAGGGCCAAAGCCACCAGTTTTTGTGGAACTGGCTGTGTTTCATCAGCCTCAGAAGTTCTTGGTGAATTATGAAACTCTCAGCTGCCATCTGACTGTGTGCATGGCTGGAAAGATGCTTCACGTACAGGTGTCCTAAATTCATAATTGCAATTTATATATAGAGCAGGGCCCAGGCTGGCAGGTAAATACCAGGGAGCAGCACAGCTTGGGTGGGAGTTGTAAACATGCAAGGAACAGGTTGGTTAGGGATCAGCAGCTGTTTGGGTTGCCAGCTCCTTGGAACAGAAAATGTCTCTGCTGTGTCTGCCCAGACAGGCATTACACGTTGTTCTCTTACACCCCATAGCTTAGTTTGCATGTTCTCCTCTGCTTGCCATAATTCAGGATATTCTAAACCATAAACTCAAAGGGAACTCAGATAAGGTGTTCAGTTTCTAGGTTATTATTTATGTTATTGTTGGATTTACGGGCTCTGTTTGACAGGAGGCCTCTACTCTTGTGCAAGAATAACAGTGGAAAACATGAAAAGAAAAAATCCTCCCCTTCTGACCCCAAAGTCATCCCTCTGTGTCAACCTCATTTTCAGGGAGACTCTTTCAAACTTGGATTAGGACACAGTGATAGGAGGGTTATGCTTTTCTTTAAAGGCAGTTTGCATGTGAGATTTGGAAAGTTTGGATCTTTGCAAACAAGTTTCATGTGTTATTTAGCAGCAATTTTTTGGTGGTTTTGATGGGAAAAATTTCAAGAGTATTATGTAAAGCAGGAACAATCCAGCAAAGCAGATGAGAAATGGGTAAAATCCTGGCCCCAGTGATGGGGAAAGCACAGGCTGGAATCAAATCAGGTCTCTTCTGACCTAGAAGTGTATTTATTTGATGTTAGGAGATAACATCTGCAGCCATCAACGTGCTCTTTGTACTTGCTGGCAGGATAAAATTGGAATAGAAAGGAAGATCTTTAAGGAAAAAGTTGACAGCTCATGCAATATCTATTTAATATGGGGTAAATGAAATCAGAATAAATTTTGTTTTCCATACATGCTCACTGCTTAAGGAATTGGTTTTTTTTTCATTTAGGGTAGGTTTGCATTGGAGTTAAACAGGATCTTGTATGCAAGAAAAAGAGTTTGGGAGAAAAGCACTAATTTCCAATTGTGCCAAGTGTTTTTAACTGAACGGTTTCTATCTCCAGTTATCCCATTAAGAGTGATTTTGTTTCAGGTTGATGTTCTAGAAAGTTCTCCTTGGAAACCCTTATGATCGAAGTCGTTAAACCCCCAAAAAAGGGCTGTTAAATTTTGGGTGTCAGTTGGTTCAGGTGCTTTCAACAGGTGACCCTTGTTAGGGAGAGACCAATCCTGGCTCTTGGAGCAAATGGAAACACCTGGGCACGGGTGGGGCAGACTGGCCAGAGCTGGTTGGGCTGCCCAGTGTGCAGTTGGGATTTCCAGCTTTTCCCAAACTGGGATTACTTATTTAAGTGTGCATCTAAGTTTAGTTGATGCATTTGCACATGTAATTAACTGTGATTTATTTAAAATCACTTTATAAAAGCTTTGTCCCTCAGTTTTTTTACAAATCAAAGTATGGGAGGCTGGATTTGATGTTCAGATTCCCCTCAGTTTTTCTGAGCTGGTTTTGAGTGAGTGCCTGCAGTCAGGGAAAATCCCTTGTCTGCCACCAGTGGATCTGCGTGTGGAGAACACAGAGGCTCTTTTCCAAAGGTAAGTTTATGTCTGATATGGAAGTTCTACAGGATTTTTTGTGGTGCATGTTATTGAAAGATTTATACTGGTTTTGGGTATGTCTGTTTTGCTTTGTAAATTAAGTGCAACATCAGTAAAAGTCATTGTGGTAAATATGTATATTCTTAATGGAGGGAAAAAATGTATTGCTAAGACATTAAAAGACAGCTTAATGCAAAGGAGGAGTTCTGTATTTCCAAAACCAACTACAATATTAATTTGTTTTTCAGTGCTTTCAGAAGTTGTATGTGTGTTTTAGCATTTGAACTGGAAAACAATTCCTTACTTAAGCTCATCTCTGTTCTTCTTTTGTAAATGGTGCTTTCAGGTAAGGCAGTGCCTTGTTTTATAGAGGTTCTGTAGGACTGAGCAGAGAAATCCTGTTTAGGATTATAGCTGATGGAATCTAGGGAAGAGAGAAAGTTGCCAAGTTGTGAGTGTGGAGAAGGAGAATGACTGAGTGCAAGTCCTAAGCTGGTCCCAGTCTCAAACTGCAAAGTGGGGGCAAATGGGTGCTTTCTTTTGACTCTTGTGTGGTGAATCATGGAAGATACAGTACAGAGGTGAGAACTATGGGCCTTCTTAGCAAGGTGTGTTGGAAGGAGAAAATCTCCTGGCCAAAATAATGGTGTGTGTCTAGTTTAGTAGAAATTAGTTTATGAGAGGCACTTGAATAGTCTGAAAATATAAAAGGTTACGAGCCAATTGTTCTTCTCCACATTCATGGAGTGTTGAACAAGAAATAAGTGACTTGATTATTAGCAAGGTTGATTTTTTTTTTTTTTAAATTATTTTAGTGCAGATGTAAACTCTAACCATGGAGATGAGCTGCTGAGAGCATTGTGTAACCTTGCAATTAGAGGTGTTAAATAACAGGCTGGAAAAACACCTGTTTAAAACTCATGCAGATATACCCGAACCTATTTCAGAGCCCAGGGATGGACTCTCTGATCTATCCTGATCCTTTCCAGCTTTGTTGCTGTGGTTTTTGCAAGTAGCCTCCTCTTTTGTAGCAGGGAAGTTAGAATGGAGACTGTTTTATTTGTTCACATAATCTTTAATCTCTGGATTTATGGAAAGCAAATACAATCCTGGCTGGAGCTTTTCTGTTGTTCTCAACATCACTTAACAGGTGACACCTGTGGGGGGCTGCAGGGGGAAGGAGAGGCCCCCTCAGTCCCAGGCGCCATTTTGTTGGGCGCAGGCCTTGCAAATACAAATGTGAGAGCCTGAGGTGTATAACCTGAGAAACTGCTGGCACAGCCTGGCTTTTTCCTCCTGGTGGAGATAATGTTTGGCTGTTCCCCATACAGTGAAAATCTGGATCCCTCCATTTGTAGTTTAGTGTCCTCTCACAGGCCTTAGAAGCCTGAGGGGACGTTGACTTTAACTTGTCGCATACTGTCCCTTACTGTTTTACAAAGGTATGGTGAGCTACTAGAAAGGAAAAAATATGATTAAAATTGAGGAAATCAGCCTTATGCTTGATTTAGGTTGAGGGGGTTTGTTGTGGTTCTGTTTTGTTTTGGTTTTTGTTTGTTTGTTTCTGGTTTTTTGTTTGTTTGTTTGCTTTTCATGTGTTATCTTTTCCCTACAAAACTCTCTGTGCCCATAACATCAGTTCTGGAAGCTTTACTCACTGCTTAAAATGGTGGTACAGAATATTCCTAAAAAAATGCGGTAGTGAATGTACTGAAGTTGGTCTAGTCTGCTTCTAAAATACCTTTGTGGAGACTACTTATGCCTCTTTTTTCTTTTCTTTTTAATTTTTCTACCTGTAAAAAGAGTGTTTAAGCTTCAGGCCAAATGAATCGAGAACTTGTGTATCATATCTTGATAATTTTTACTTTTAAATCAACCCAATTTTAAGATTCAGCAACTAATTAATTAAAGTGTTAGGGAAGAGGAGGTTGGCTGGTTCTACAAACGTGTATGTGTGTCTAAATATTAGAAATATTATAATAAAAAAGAAGATTCTTGCAGCGTTTATCCATTCCACAAACTTTTCCTTTACTGCTTTTCTTTAACTCCAATAATATATCAAGAATGATTGATTAATTGTGCTTGATATAGGAAAAACAGACTTAAAGACTTCATGTGTTTTCAAGCTTGATTAGTTTTTTATTCTATGACTGAAATCTTGCTCTAAGTGCAGAATGTCATTAGTTACAGGAGGACCCCCCCCAAAATGTTTTGTTTTATAAAGATGAAACAAAACATTTTTATTCAAATTGATGAACTTTGTTTTCTCATTGGAGAATCTGTCTGAGGCTTTTCTGTTTCTGCAAAAATAAATTGTAAGGTACAACTTTTGTAACAAAATATTATTTATGCTGGGAAAAGTTTCCTCCCAGGTCATCTGACCATTACTAATGAAAAATAAAAAAGCCCACAGTCTCTGTGTGCTCTTGTTTGTAGAGAAATTCTGCCACGTTTTGACCTCACTCCCATCTTTCAGCCAAAACACTTGGCAAAAGGCACCCTGTGTGTTTGGAGCTGCGTTGTGGAGTGGGATCAACATCTCCAGAGGCACTTCTCCACCAGTACAACACGAACATGATTTTAAATAGTCTATTTTATCACTGCTTTTATTTGCAGCCCAACTGTGGCGTAATTAGAGGTGAGCTGTGTAATTTAGGCTACCAATTTTACTTCATCCTTGGCCCTTCTTGCCTGTCCTGTCCTGTGCATGCCGGAAAGCTCCTGTGAGGGAGGTTGGTCAGTCCTCTAGGAAAGAAGAAATCCAAGTAGTTCACTGTCAGAAAGTTAATTTAATGTGAGATCCTTACACAATTGCTTCATCTGTGTGGTTTTTCTCCCCTCTACTCCCAGCCATCCTTCTCCCAAGCTTTTCCAGTCCTCAGGGCCTGGCTGCAGGTGTTCTCTGCCCTCTGTTAAGATCAGGTGGGATCAATGAGCTCTGTAGCATTTCTCCCCATTTTAATATTACCATTTCCCCCCCTCCAACCTGTATCAGCAGATCTTTGGTACAGCAAATAATTCCCCCTTCCCAGTTGTTTATCCCTTAGCCTGGTGCATGTTTGGCTGTGATAGGGAGCACTGTTACATCTGTACATGTTAATGTGCCCGTGCTGAGCTGTGCCCCTGGGTGGCCTTGTCATACACAATCAGTGTCAGCCTTCCTTGTGCTTAGTGTTTGGGTTTAAATAATCGTATTTTACTTCTTGGAGACGTTTCTTTTCAGCAGACCATGGAATGTCAAGTGGACATTATCATTAGTTCGGCCCCAGTCCTGGGGCAAATTAAATGTTTGACTGTTTATTGAAAAATCCCCTTCCTTTTGATGAGGAGATAAATTAGATTTTTTTTTTATTTTTTTTTTTTTTACTATCAGAGGTTTCTTGCACATTGCAGTGGTGGTGACTGAAAAAATAAAGCACTTTATTAGTTCATGTTTACAGTATATGAATTTAGTTTGGATATAAACTACCCAGAATTCTTTTCTTTGGAGGCAATTGAAAATCTCAGGGAATTTCTCACAGTCCCACAATTCAGGGAGGAGGGATATAAAAGGAAACAGTTACTCTCATAATATTTGGTTCTATCTGTGCCTTTTCTGTGTTGAAAGACGAGAAAGGTAACTGAAAGTTAAGGCATTATTTATGAAATGCAGAGTTTCCATGAACCAGGAGTTATGAATTTGGCTTAAGCAATAGGTGAGAGTTCAACTAATTCTCATTTTATTGACACTGATTTACACATCTTGACCTGTTTTCTAGAGCAGAAATGTTCTAGATGTGTAATTTCTACTGTGATTTGTAGATTTTGGAGTTGCTCACAGCAATCATTCTCCCTAGATTTGAGTGGGAGAGTCTTGTTTTATTTGTAGAGCAAAATAATTTAAATGAAAAAAATGAGGTTTTGTTATTTTAAAATTTCTTGCTTTTTTCTTATTTGAGTTTGTCATAGTCTCAGGAATGTTCTATAGGCAGTTGTTTGTCCTAGAAACCATCATGGTTAAGAAATGTATGGAATTTAAAAAAAAAAAGAAAATCAAGGTTGTGCTGAAATGAATGTAGTTAAAATTCAGAAAGAGAGATTCCTTAATTAACTTAATAAAATTACTAATGGAAGCATTTTAACTGCTAAATTTAATTTACTTGTCAAGATATCAGGCTACAAAGAGGAGGGAAGAGTGGAAACTCTGCTTTCCATTATGATGTGCTCTATTATAGAATAAATTTGCTTAAAATGAAATATATCACCAAAAGCCATCAATGACATCTTAATTTGGAACAGCCAGTTGAAAAGTAATTAGACTGTGAAGCAATCAGTTCTAGTAAATCAGTGTTTCCCTTTACATAAACATACGTTTTTGCTATTTATAAATAGGACAGACTTCCAGAGGCTCAAGTAGCAAAGACTTTGATTGTGTTTCTCCTGTCTGTGTGTTCTATTTTACGTTACAAAACTGTCAAAACACAAAGAATTGGGACTTGATTTGGAATTGATCCAACAAAATGCTTAAGCTGAGGTTTGGTTTTAACTGTTCCCTTTAAGGACGTGGTCCTGTGGGGCCTCCTCCTCTTCCCATGGACGGAGGTTCATCTGTAGTGGCTGAAACTGAGGTGGGAACGTGGGAAAGGGATCTTGGATCTGGTGGGTGTAGATGCTTGGAGCAGTCCCTCCATCACATCCGTTGGATTCCTGGAACAGCTCCATAACCACCGATGGTTGTAGAGCAGATTCCTTTCAAAATGAACCTCTAAAGCCACTTCTGTGAAAATAAAAAAGTAGGAGGAAAAAAAATAAAGACAAACTTTCACCTAAAAGATTTAAGTGTTATGAACACCTTGCATTTGCAGTTTTAAGGCTGTATATTTGGGTTACCATGACCATAGTGACTCCCATATCCCTGTGACTGGGTGTTTTTCTGTGGAAAAACTCCAGGTTGTACCTGGAATTTAAGGTTTGTGTTGGAGGATCTGATAAATACCAGGAACTTCACTCCCCCAAAGGATCCTTGGTGAATGTAAGCATGGAGCTCTACCTATTATTTTACTTTCTGAAGCCTGATGTTTGTGGCAAGGGGGGAAGGTGGAATTCTGCTGCTTCCTCAGAATCAGAGAAACCTTGGAGATAAGGTGGCAAACTTAAATGCTGTAATTTTTACCAAGAAATTATTAATTTTTAAACTAGATGTATGATTCAACAGATGCATTAAGTGAATTTAACAAAGGGAAGTACTTCTTACATGACACAGGAGTCATGGCACAGATCAGAACCTCATGGGTTTGAACTATTTTGGTATTTTGGTGTTTTCCATGAGCTGCACAGACGTGCTGCAGCTGTGGCCAAGGTGCCAACCAGAGCTCCTTGCTGAGGCAGGAGAACAGCTGCTTCCACTTGGATTAGTGGTTGGGAACAGGGGCCTGTAAATGTTAGAAGTACTTATTGCAGCCAAAGCCATGGGAGGCAGTGCCAAGTGAATTAGATCAGCATTAAATGATGTTAGTGAGTGTGCTGAGGAGGAATACCCAGAGAACTCAAGCAGCACAGACAGCTCGCTGAAAAGTGACACCTGTAGTGAAAACTTAATTCATCAAAGTCCTTTTAGCTGTGAGTTTCTCTCTTTCTGCCAGGCAGTACATGAATTGAAAGTTTATTTTGTTTTTCACAGGTTAAGTGCAGTTTGCCTGAGAAACCATAACTGCCATACCTGGGTGCAACAAAGTGTGGAAGCTCTCGAAGCCCAAACTCGTTATTGAGAGAATACAATTGTGAAGGTAAGTGTTTATAGTTGGGACACAACTGCTTTCAGTAAATGTCCTGTTTATAAGCCAGCGTTTTTGCAAGCAGCAAGTTTATTATTCTAATTGCATCTGTTTGCTTTTAAGTGAATGTATTTCTGCTGTTAACTTCGGGAATTTAAGATGTTCTTAGCTGAAGACATTAGAAAGTTGAAATGCAGCATGTTCTGTGAATTGTGGGCTTTCTTTTGGGAACTTTTGTCGTTGAATGTACTTTGGTTTTTTTGTCACTGGGAAAGAACTCTGATGTGAATCACTGTACATCTGATAGAGGTGGTAGTGCACAATTCTTTTGCCTTTATTTTACACAACCCTTAGTTTTGGTATTACAAGTCACCAAAATCAAGTTGTTCCTTAGTTCCAGAAGAGATTCCTCAGTTGGTTTCATGAAGCAGCTGAGATGCACAGTGGCATCTGCAGCGAATTTCACACTTCTGGGGCAAAAGTGAGGAGTTAATCCAAGATCAGCTTGGAAAGGATGTGTAGGCAGGCACCTAATTATTGTCTGCTAAAGGGCTGTATTCTCCAGGGTCTTTATCACATGAAAAAACTCCGTCTTTAAAGGTAAATCAGCGACTATTCAATACAGAATCTGCTGTTTCTGGATTATGCTTTCTTTGGGAGTTCTCACCTCCTTTTTTACTTAATAAACTTGCAGCGTATGATGTTCTTTGTCTTCCTGATGCTGTTAGGAGAGCCAAAGGCAGTTGAAAGTGTTGTTACCACAACTGTCTGTTGTCTTGCTTCTCTTCCCCTACTGCCTTTCATTCTCACACAAAGTAATAAGCAGAGAAGAAAAATAAACAGAAGGAAACCAAGTTACATTTTGATGTGAGCACAGTGTGCTTCGTGACCATGACTTGTGTATCAGAGAGCTTCAGTTTCCTGTTGACTTGGTGCCATGATATTTAACATTCTCTTTTATAAGTTTGTTGTTTACAGCAGTTTTGTGTTTTCTGCTTAGCCTAATGATTACAAGAGAGTCCACCCGGGAGAGTTCAGCCTCCAGCCTTTGAAGGCCTCATTTGAACATGTTTGCTACTGTAAGGAATGGCTTGAGGCTGTGCTATTTAGCACAAAAGAGAAGAGGAAAAACCCAACAATAACAAAAAAACCTCTCTTCTTGTTTTTGTTTGTCCATATTCTAGATTCTTAATGGTTTTCAAAATATAGGTCAAAGATATGTGCATACATAGTAAATAAAGGCTGGGGCTGCTGCACTTGTTACTAGAGGGGATGAGGCCCTTTCTCTGAAGGCACTGTGTGTTTAACACATCCCTCAGCCCTTCCTACCACTGCTGTCCTTGCTCCTGCTTGTTTTTTGGTATTTTGGCTTGTACACACCAACTCTTCTTCCATTCCAGCTTTTTATTACCCTCTTCTGAAGGGAGGGAGGATGTGCAGCAGCACCTTTTGCACCTGCCTCAGGTGGTTCCCCTCGGGAATTTGCCTTCCATGATGCCCTTTGTGTTTCTGGATTCTTCCTTCCCATTGAGTAGTTTATTACTCGGAAGGAAAATTCCATGTATTGGCAGGAGATATGAATTCATGGGGTGGCAGCCCAGCCCAGTCTGCCTGTGTCCCACTGCTGTAGCCCTGTGTGCTGGGTGTCTGATGACCCTCACTTTATATTTACAAGGGCTATTTTCACAAGCTTGAAGTTAATCTCTGTGATTTATATGCTGGTATCTATTTATTTAGTTACACTTTTGTCTGTGCTTTGTAGTCACTGAGGGTTTAACAGAGAAGATCCTAATTGGGGCTCTCTGTAGTTTTGCATATGGTGGTGCCTTGCTGAGGCACTGATTTGAGAAGTCAAAAATAAGAAAAACGCAAGTGTTTTGTTTTTAACACACAATGTCATAGATGCATTAAGCCAAAATTATTCAGACAATCACAGCAGTTCAGAAATATTATCATTTAGTGTTGATTTTGTTGTTGTTGTCATTATTTCCTTCCCACTCACCCCTCGTTCCTTCCCTATCTTTAGCATAGGAATGCACAGGTTATAGGTTTTATTAATTTGGATGTAATGGAAGAACAGGCCAAGGGGAAGCAGCTGCAAGACAACTTTTAGGTGTAAATTATAGCATGGTGCATGAACTTCATGGTATAAATCTCATAGCTCTTAATAGGTTTGGGACACTAAAATATTGTGCAGGACAGTCTATGTTGGGGAGTCTCATTTCCCATTGATCTGGATGTAAATATCTTCCTGATTGGAGTTGGTTCCCCAGAAGCTCAGGTTAATGAGGAGAAAATTGCCAGAGAACCACAGTCCTTGGTGCTGCAGTTTCAGATTTTCAGGGTGAGCTGAGTTGGTAGGGTACAGGGTCCAAACTGGATGTGCATCTGTCCAAGGGTTAAAACTAATGGATTTTTCTAGAAATCCCTGCCTTTTGAAAGGGGATAAGCCTTCAGGGTCTCTCTCCTCATGTACTGAATCATGTCCTTACCTTTTGGACATAATTTAAGCCTTTTTGTTTTTTTTTTTACCCCCACTGGTTTGAATATCTAAAATAGTTTTTAATTTATCCACAAAAGGAGTTATATAAATAGACTTTTGAAATATAATCCATGTTGTAATTTTATAGCTAAATATAGTTATTATCTCATGTGGTGCACTTTGCAGCACGTTCCTAACTAGTTTATTACATCACTGGCTGCTGACCTTACCTCTGCTGTCTGGAAAGGGGAAAACGAAATTAAAAAGGGAGCTGAGGTTCCACAGGAAGGGAAGCTGGGGAAAAATGCCCTTATTAAACTGCACCTATGCAGCATCTCAGTTCCAGGCAGCTCCCAGTGTGGTGGATTCTGCTGCCATCACACCTTGGTCCCACTGACAACCAGCTGGAGCAGCTACTTGGGGGATGAGTCAGAGTGAGTGTGGCAGAGAACAGACCCTAAAAAAGAAATCTTCAAGGCAAGCAGATGTTGTCAACCACTTTTTTTTTTTTTAAGCACTTGTTGTTCTTAAGAAAATGAAAAGGATTTGATGCTTTTTCCACTTTCCTCCTTGTCCTTAATGTATTAAGTAGCTCTTAGAGCAGCCGCCTTCGTGTGTCTGTGGTACCCAGGACAGCGCTGATGATAATGGCAATAATACTTATCACTTAAATGACATTTTACAAATTCAAAGTGTTGTGCAACAAACATTAATTAGCTCTCACAAGAGCCTTGCTGTGAAGTAGGTAAGTGCTGTTATTCTCCAGTGACACACGAGGAATCGAAAGGAAAGAGGTAAATCCTTCAGGGACTCACTGGGCTCGGGCAGGGATTGAAGCTGGGAAGTTTGTGCTTCCCAGCTTGTTTCATAGAATGCACTGGTTGTATCAAAACTTACAAATGTGCTCCTAGATTCATAAAAAAATAATTTAGCACACCAGTTCTACTGTGGTTGCACCTTCCAGTGGGGATTACAGGGCTGTGTCAGTGATTCAGAGAAACTGCTCATGTGCCCCAGTCACAAACCCAAATGTTACTGTCAGAGCATTCTTTGGTACTTCTCCTTGAAGGTAGCCAGAGGTGTGGTGGGCAGAAGAATGCAGAGAGAAAGCTGAGGTGTCAGTGTGATGAAATTATGCACACACAGGTCAAAATGGACTATTTTATTGTGCAGAGATATTATACCAGAACTTCAGAGCAATATATCAGCAATGGCTGCTGATAGCATGGGAAAGAGGAGCGATGCCATAAATCACAGGATGGCTTGGGTTGGAAGGGATCACCTGGTTCCACACCCCTGCCATGGGCAGGGACACCTTCCACTAGCCCAGGGAGCTCTGAGCCCTGTCCAGCCTGGCCTTGGACACTTCCAGGGATGGGGCAGCCACAGCTTCTCTGGGCAACCTGTGCCACAACCTGACTGGATGGTCTTTCAGGTTCCTTCCAACCCAAGCCATTCTGTGATGTATCCCAAATCGTTTTTTCCAGGACACTGGCCATATCTGCATTTAAAATATCACGGATCAGACCAGTGGAGCCAAACTGACTGACAGTGCCTTGAATGTCCCTCTGGCTTTCCCAGGATCTGTGCAATTACTCCTCAGTTTTTGTGCTATGGGTATTGGCAACTACTTTGACTGAAAGCTGAAAATAGCAGATACTCACAGGTGTTTTAAAGTTTGATACCTTGGAAATATGTAGTAAATTAATTATCTTTGAATTCCATACCTTTTTTTTTTTTTCATTTTCCATCCGTTCTCAGTTAACTGTTTCTGCAAAAGCAGAAGAGGAAACTCAGAGCTGTAAACATCTTCCTTGGATAGAATGGCTATTTGAAATAATTTTAGGGACAAGGTGTGTGTCTGTATACATATAGGAACAGTAGGAGGTTTCCCACTGGACTAAGATAATTTTAAGGCAAAGTGCATTTTATGCATAAGCATCTTCTCCTTTTCACTGCATTCCATGGCATAACAGCTTTGGGACACTGCCCACCTTGGGGTCAGTTGTAGAGATATTTGTCTCTATTTTTATGAGTAACCAAAGGATCATCAGGAAACATGATTAAAATTCCAAAAGCTGTGAAGAAGAGTCACTTGTGTGTGTGTGTGTGAAGTCAATAACTGCAACAAACCACATTGTCTTGTAATTGTTGGACTCAGTGTTGTAACTACAAAGGTGCCTGTGCAGCTCATTTGATTAAGAAGAGGGGAAAAAGCTCAAACCAAGCAAAATACCTTCAAAAAAAAACTGGGCAGAATCTGTGTTCTGAATAGACTTCAGTGAGTCTAAATACTGCAACACACATGACAAATAAAAATCATGTAGTGTTTGGAGACCTCTACAACCTCAAATCATTACTCACAATTTATTTGCTTTTCTTCCTGTAAATCAAAATTTTATTGTTTGAATATATTTATGGCATTCAATTTCCTCTTTTTCTTTTTTTCTTAGTGGGGCTATAGGAAAAAAGGGAACAATTTCAGTGCTTTGCCTTCACCTTTCTCTTTATTTTAGCGTGGGCTGTAGCACATGGAAATGTGTGCAGGTGCATAAAGAAAATATTTTCATGTAATTCTTAATATTTCATCCACCCAACTTTTACCTGTTCCTTTTTCAGTTAGGTTAGTTGTGCCTTCATCCTCTTCTCCCATCCTTTCTATCTGTGTCCCTGTTATTCTCTTCATTTAAATTTCTGCTTCTTATTCTCTTTACCACTTCTTTCTCCCCCTTTTTCCTCTTTCACAGTTCTGTATTCCTGGAGGTGAAAGACTGACACACTAAACCAATGTGCCATTTCATTCCTTGATTTTTATGAATCTCCTAATTCTGTGCTCTGAGTGCAGGTGCTGTTTTCTGATGAGGTGAAGAATTGGCATGGGAAAATATAGTTAGCAGTGATTAATATCCAGTGAAAAATAAGATGGGGGAGAGTTGAAAAGTGCCAGTAATGAGCAGGATCACAAAACCAGGGAGTGAAGTGGTCCATTGATTTTTAGTGGGTTGCCCTTTTGTTTCCAGAAATTCAGGTTTTAATTCCCAGTTCAGGTTGCAGGTAAAGGTGGATTTGATCTCATCCCAGTGCCATTAGTCCCTGTTCTATGGTCAGGCCTGGGTGATGCTTCTTCCTCCCAAGAGTTCAAGAGATAGAATCATGTGGCAGTTCAGGGCTTGGGATGAGGAGATGCATCTTGTGCCTCATCCAGGGAAATGGCTTGAGGAATTGCATCGGAGTTGGACTGGATTCCTCTCATCTGTCTTAAGAGTTGAGTTCCCAACTTGCACAGACCCTTCATTTCCCTCCCAGTGTTTCACAATTTAAATAAAATCAGTTCTGTTCTGCTCTTGTATTAAGCAGGATTGTGGTGACTGAGCTACAAGCACAGCAATAAGATATTCCTGGGAAGCCAATGGAATGTTTATCTGTAGTAAAGATGAGACAGCCCCCATTTCACATGATATTAATCATTAGTAACATTTCTACACAGTCTCAAACACAGAAGCAAATCGGAGCAGTCCAGCTCCTGAATTTCTTCAAGCTTTTCAAAATGGCAACAAAACAGTAAAATAGCAAGTGAAGAAAACATAAGTCAGTCCGATATCACTGTCATCTCAGTTAGAATTTAAACTGCATTTTGGAGAGCTGGTGGAAGGCTGACACCATGAAAGAACAGCACTGCTTCCAAAGACACACGAGCTGCATTGCTTGTGTTTGTTACATCGAGAAGTTTTGAAAAATCCCCTTTTCCTGGGCTCTGCAGTGTCAGCCTTTAAAATATTCAGGTTGGTTTTGTTGTTCGTTACATAAAAAATTAATGATCTCGAAAGTATTACCATGTTTATTTTAAAGAAACTATTTTCTACGTTTTAATTAAAAGTTATAATTCACCATCTTTTGACCAAGTTATCTTAAATCTTAATCTTATTGGTAATGGGTACTGGGTCAGATTCAGAGAGAAATACAGTCCTTACTTAATGCAAACAGTAAAAATATCAGCATTTCTAGAGATATGGTTGAGTTCAATTCATGTGCTGTACTAACTCTGCCTTTTAATTAGAAATATTCTCCTACTTATGCAAGAATACTGGGGAAAAAGGGCATTGTCTTCCTCATTATATATTCCATGTGAGTCACAAATGGACAAAACCAGGCATAATATGATGACTGTTGTGTTATTAAAGCACTTTAATAAGGTTAATGCGTCCATATGAATAGTTTTCAAAATAAGTTTCTGTAGTTTTGAAGGTATGCTGTGGTCTAGTATAGTAATAAAGAATTTCCCTGTGGGGAAATAGCCAACCTTTTAATTTTGGTGTGCAGAGTTCTCCTTTATTTTCCAGTTGTAAAAAGCCAGCCAAATGTACAGTTCAGGGTGCCTTATAAAAGTAATTCTCCTTCCATTCTGCTTAAAAGCTGTCTTATTGTGCCAGGTCTGAGGAAAAAGTGAGAAAATACTGATTTCTTATGCAAAACAACGAGTGAAAAGTAAAAATAAAATAAGGACCGTAAAGGACAATTTATGCCTTGTTAAAATGTAGACTTGAGCTTTTTTTTTTTTTTTTTTAATGCTCTGACTTTTCATAAAGGAGATCTGAAGCTGCACTGCAAGGTGTGAGGGTTCTAGAAGAAAAAGAAAGAAAATCCTCCTGTCTGCATGGAAAACTGCAGCAAGTGGGGCCTTATCTATATGCATTACTTTGATTTCAAATTATTTTTAGCATGGCTTTTATTGTACTCATTGTTACATACATAAATCTTTAAAGTAATACGTTTTGTAAGAAATGGTCATAAAAATTTACAGCCAGTAACTTTTCCCCTGTCCCTTACAATGATATTCTACTAAAACCATTAAATGGTTCTCATTAATGCCCTTTAAATGATTGTGTAATGACCCACAATCGCTTGTAAGTGAACAACCATTAAAGAATTACCAGTTCTTAGCATGCTTTTAAGTACAGTTTAAATACAGGGGAGGTAACAGCATAATATATTAGAAAAAGTATTAAATTTGAAATTGTAAAAAAACCAGGATGGCTGAAAAAGGAGGAGTGGGTGGGAACCCTCCCCTGTGCCCATGGTGGCCTTCAGAGAACAGTCCAGCAGTTCTTGGTGCACGTTTGCAGGAGTGCACCTGTATGTATTTGTGCTCTACAATCACTTGGCTTTCTGAGCCTGATATTGAAATGATTTATAAGGAGCAGAGTGGCACCACAAGGGTGATTTCCATACAAATATGCTGGAATCAACATCCTGGGAGTGCCTGGTAATGGCTGTTCTTGGGGAGCGTGACCCACCTGGTGCTTTCAAAGGGCAGCTTTGCCCTGAGCCCAAAGACAGGAGGAGGAGTTGTCATTTCAGGGGGTTGAAATACAGGAAAGGGGCATCCAGGTGCACAGCTGACCTTGGGAAACCTCGGGAATGTGAAGAAATGTGAGTGATTGGAAAGATGCCTTTAATAAGGAGCATTAATTTAATGGTGAGTCAGAGGCCGTTTGCAGGATCCTGCCGTGGCAATTCCAGGGTGCCCCGTTGCTGGGATCCTGGCTGTGGGGCTGGGATGTGGGAGCTGCTGTGGATGCCACTTTGTAGATGGGCCCTTCTCTGTGATCACAGTGCCTGCCAAGAGCTGGATGCCTTTCCCAACCTGTCAATGGCCCTCTGGGTTTGTAGGCTGTGTAGAAAGCCCACAGCTTTGATTGGACTCAGTTGCTGGCTGGAGGAGAGCAATATGTGGCAATATTTGCTTTCTGAACTCCAGTCCTGGTGCTGCAGAGGTGGGACAGGAGGAAACACTCCTGAGGATACCAATGCATTTTCTCCTGGCTGATTTGAGTCTACTGAGCCCACAGTAACAGTGCTCTTTGTTCAGCCTGGTAACCTGGAAGTTGTATCTGAGGAAAATGAATTTCTGTTTCTCCAAAGCGAGCTTGTGAGGAAGTGAAACCCTCATTACCTGAGTTTTTAGTAAATTTTAGATCCTGTGTAAAGCAGCCTTTGTCTGAACCGCTGTTTTGTAACCCAAGTGCTTTGCTTCGGGGCAAATGGGCAAATTTTGCTGGAATTCTCAAAGCTTTGGGGTTGCAGTGAAGACAGTCAAACAACATGGAAAATAAGCATGCGCTTGTGGTTTTTTTTTCCCTCTCTTTTATATCTGAAAATTACATCTTTTGACTTTGTTCTTTGTTAGCAGCTTGACTGGCCTGTTGTTGGCCTCAAGTGCAATTGGTTTAATTCCAGATGGCTTGGTCCAACAGGGATTGGAGTCCAGAGCTCCGCATCCCAGTGTCCAAACCACCAGGATTATTTTCAAGGAGTGCTTTCTCTTTCTGAGTCTTTGACAGAAATTCAGTGAAACCAGTGTGTGAAATATTTTGGTTCCATGAAATTTCATCTAATCAAAATGTTCTAGCTGGTTATGCCCACTGCTGAGAGTATCTGACCACTAGTTTCCAAGGCAGCAGGCAGCCTAAGATCACATTAGACTTCACAGAATGCTTAGATACACAAATTTCAGCAGCAGCAACAAATGCTCTCTGTCATGTTGCGTTTGCTAAGAACTGGATTCCTTCTCCTTACCACTGCAATCTTCATATTTGTCATCTCCTCGTGTGCATAATGGCACCAGATAGAGTTGTCAGACCAGAATTACAAAATAAAAAGCCTTTTTTAACATTTGAGACCAATAGAGTTTCATAATGTTGGGTTTAAACTTACTTTTTTTTAAACTTTCCAAACTGAATTACACTCGCTGGTCCTTATCTGCATCCTCATCCTAACAGATTGTGATCCAGGTATAGTGCAGCCATATATTTAACCCATCTGTCAGTACAGCTGACTTGGATATTTTTAGAACATCAATCACCATGGTAGCTGGGTCTAATATCTTATCTGTGCATCCTGCAGCAGAGCAGCTCATTTGGATACTGCCAAATAGGTGCTGGGTAAGATACTGAGATGAAGAGATCTCAGTTTTCAGAGTAAAAATTCAGTGCTACAAACTTCCTGTGAGAGTCCAGGCTGGACCACAGAACAGTCTAGAATTAGGAATATGCTGGTAAATCTGCAAATCGATGTGCTTGCATGGGCAAGGATCACAGAGTCATGGAATATGCTGAGTTGGAAGGGGCCCCCAGGGATCATCCAGTCCGATTCTTAACCCTGCACAGGATCATCCCTAAGAGTCACACCATAGGTCTGGAAAGATATCTAGGCTCTCCTGCCTTGGGCAGTGAGCAGTTTGTGCTCATGAGGGCTCCAAGCATGGAGAGAGAATGTTTTAATAGCCAAGAAGGGATAAAATGTGCCTGAATCATGCCATGGGAAAAAAAGATATGTGGAGGATGGTGCAAGATGGATGCTGTTCTGAAACAGGAGAGGAGGGTTTCCCTGGGAAGGTAGAGAATTATGTGTATTCCCAGGAAGCTGACAAGACTGCAAAATGTCATGCCATGTCAGGCTTTCTGTCAAAACACTTCACCTGGCAAGTCAGGCACACCAGCACAGGAACAGGGAGTGATCAGAGTACAGGGGAGCCGCGTTCCCAGCACTCAGCAGCCGGAATGACACAGGCCTCGGGAGATGGAGACGTTCACACCTGAGCCCGGTCAGGGAGGCAGTGCTTGGACTCTTGGTTTGGGATGCTCTGTGTTTGCTCTCCTCTCCTTTCTCAGGCAGTGAATTGATCAGGAGTGCTGCCTGGATGGCTTCATCCTGGAGTGCAGATGTGTCTCAGGGTTGTGTGCACCAGGATACAAGGCCGGACCGTCAGCTCCGGTCCTGCTTTGCAGAGGAGTTTGCATGCCTGGAGATAACCCCTCCAGAATGGTTTTCTGGGCTAATTAAATATTAAACAAAGAGCTTTGCTTCTAATCTGGCCATCTGGATTTGGTGGGAATACTGATGTTGTAAAATAGATATATATTTTCCTAGACCACAGCGAATTGGTACCCGAAGGAAGGAAATGTTATTTGTTTAAGTGTGTCTGTGATGAATGCAGTTCCAGTATTCCAAAAGTCTATGTACTGCATACTGAAAATAGGCTTTTTGCCAAATGGGAATTGAAAGGCATATACGTATTACACTATTTGCCTTAGAAGAAATTAATTTTCAGCCAGAAGCAGATAGGATTATTTAATATTTATCTTTAGCTGCGGGAAGATGAATCTATTATTTTATTTTGTTATTTTATATGTGGTGTTCCTCCCGGTTTTCCTATAGGAGGTGCTGATGTACTCTTGTCTGTGCTGCATCAAGGTTAAAGAGTCTCCAGTTGTTAAATTTCTACAGCTGGTGCTGCCTGGTGATCCCCAGCAGAGACCTCCATTTTCCTTAGGATTGGGAGAAGCACTCCAGGGTTTATCACGAGGGTGTGCACGTGCATGTATCCAAGAAGGGCAGGGAGAATTGGGAAGAGAGGAGATTGTTTCCCTGGATGCTTTGAAAGTTTATAATACTGGGAAATTAAAACAGCTACAGCATTAAAATTAAGCAAAGAAAATGGAATAGCATCATGTGTCAAAGCTGACTGATTTAGGGCTGGTGAGAGAATGGACTGGAGTGTATTGAGTTCCAGTCTCACAAAGGACCATGGAGCTGGGGACTGTTAAATATCAATGGAGCATTTCCCTGCACTGTCAGCAAACCTCCACGAGACCAGAGTGAGGGATGCTAAAATGTCATTTCATGGACCACATTATGTGCTGCCTACAATGACTATTTCACCCATGGTTTAGTATGTTTTTGATAAATTGTCACTTCCTGGACTAAAATTTGGTTAGCTTATCTCTGGTGTCTTTTAAAGATCTCTAAAGACCTGATTTTACCCCAAGAACACCAGTTAGCAGGAGGCTGTAGCCATGTGGTACCAATTTAAATTACTGTAACAATGGCAAGTCTCCTTCCTGAAACTAATAAATGCCATTTATAAGGAATGTTAAGTAGCAACTAACAACTTTGAATTTCAACCAAACTGATTAAATAATTGGAGTAAATTTGTAGAGCTGGGGAGAAGCTTTGCCAAAGGAAGGATTTAGAATGAGAGAATATCCTGAGTTGCAAGGGCCCCACGAGGATATTTTGGAGCCATGTTTACATAGAGAGGAGGAAGGTGTGATGTTTAAATTGGGCATCACCTGGCTCTGCACAGTATGATGGGAGTGTGGAGCGAGGGAGGGACTTGAGTGCTCTTGGAGTTTGCTTTCTGTCTCAGGATTGTGTGATTTCAGAGACTGTTTGCCTTTTCTAAACCCCAAGGATTAACTTCATCCAGCTGTTGTATCTTCATCCACCATAAAGGCATGTAGATTTTTCCCCAGGTCTTACTGCAGCTCCCAGTTTGTCTGCCACAGTTTTCCACCCAAGGCATGAACAGCAGTGACTGAAGTTTTAAAAAATAATATGGGGTTATTTCTTTTTTGGTGGAGATTTTGCAGATCCTCTGGTCAGGAAGTTGCAGAAAACTATATTCGATTATGAATATTACCTTAATTTCCTGCTGGATTCCATGAGGCATTGGGGAGTTCTGTTTTTCTGTTGTCTGAGCCGTAGCCTGAAAGTTATCTGGAGTCACCAGTGGTTTTCCAAGGGAAAAGAGGATGCTGGTTCCTGTTGGGCTGTGCCCGCTCCAAGGCAGGTTGCGTTGATTTGCTTCTCCAGTTTGTCCTGTGTTCTGCTGCCGAGCCGGGTGCAAATCCCAGTAGCTGAGCTGCTAACTGGGCTGCTTCCTTGGCCTTTGGGTGTGTTGGTGTGGGCAGTGGGGTTTAATAAGGAATTCCAAGCTGGCAGCATTATGTTGGGATCAGTAACATGCCTCAGGTTTTAATGTGCTCAAAGCAGACGGGTCCAGCTTCCTGTGTGCGCCGAGGAGCTAATAAAGGAAGCGGGAAGGAAAAGCAGGAAAGTTGAGAGTCAGAGCCTTGTTCCCTCTGATTTTTTTTTTTTTTTTTTACTAGCAGACCCGTTTGCCAATCCTGCAAATAGAATAGAAGGAGAGTCAGGGACACTAATGAAAAAAACATCAAATATTTAAGGTTGTGGGATTTAATAATAGAAATCTTGAGCGTGACTCGCCAGGCCACATGGTGAGTGCTGTTATCCATTCAAAATAAAACTAATAATCACAGCCCTGCAAATGCTTTGAAATACACTGTTCCCTGACAATTTACCCATTTTGCTGTTACTGAGATCTTTAAAGGTTTTTTAAACCCAAATAGAACTGTATATTAAACTCAGGTATCTTTCCTGCAATTAAATCATTTATGTGACTTTCGTAGGCCGGTGTTATTGATTTAAAAAAACCTGCATTTCATACTACAGACTTAAAAAATCGAAACCCCTGAATCCCTTAACTATATGGTAAAGCTAAGTGACCAAAATATAAATAATCATCAAATACTGGCTATTTCATATCTGTGTTTTAAATAAATTTTACTGGAAGTTCATGATATTCAATAAAAACGTAGAAATTCAGATAAAATACGTATAAAATGGTAAATCAATACATTTATCCTAAATTTAAAATCCTTGTGTTCAGATATAGAGGTTGATCAGAGGGTGAGTTGGTGACTTGGAGCATCTGGAATTCTCTGTGTGGCTTTTCTGCCACTTGAGATTTAGGCACCTTGGCACCTGCCCTGGGTGAGTTTGGGTGGTTAACAGAGATTTAAACGTGCAGAGTCAAACATCAAGTTCTGTAGCCACTAAGTGATATTAGAGACTTTTCCCAGTTTGAGCACATGCATTGGAAAAATATTTTTCTGTGTGATGGGGGCCTAATTTTCAGCATTCTGTACCCATCCTGGGACAAGTAAAAGCACCTCATCGAACTGTGCAATCTGCTATTGAGAGGGAGTTTATAAAAGCCATATTTCTGGTTTGTTTGACCGCAAGGGATGCAGGTGATCAAAGAAGAACTTGGGGAATCTTTGTTTTAATACTGGTGTGAGTGTATTGTTGCTGAATGGCCGAGTTGTGTCCTTAGAAGGCTCTGCTTCCAGATGCAATGCTGTCAGTGGCCAAGGTAGTACAGGCTGATTTGATAACTATCACTGAGGGGGTTTCTTTGCTGGATTTGTTGAAGTTTGTACTAAAATTGTGTCCATGAAGTATTTGACAGAGTGGCCAGGTTTGTGCTTGGTGAGTCAGTGATCCCATTATCTGTTGTGATGCCTTCTGGGGCTTGTGTCTCCTGTGGACAAAAGAAAGTTGTTGGAATGTGTCTGGGGACAACTGAGACTCTTCCATTCTTTGGAATTTCCCTAGAACACCATAACTTTTCCAGTAGAGACTCTGTAGCAATTCCACAGCACAATTTAATTAATTGCCACTAACGAAGGATGTCTGCAATAAAGCAGAACCAGTGGCATCCCTTTGTCATGCTGAAATGATACTTTTTTTGTGTGTGTGTGTAAAATTCCAATGTTTGCACTTCCCAAATTGTCACTCTCTGTGTGTACTGGTGTTTGAGTTACAGCCTCACAAGCAGCAAAACACCTCTGTCTTGCCAACTATGTGTTAAATTGGTGTATGAATATAGAGACTTTAGTTTGTTGCTTATTTGATCTGCAGGGCTGTCAGATGAATCTTAAGAGTGTAGGTAGTAGTGACAAGAAGGATTTCTTTTCAAGATAATGGAGTAAAAATGAAGATTCTTCAAATTGGTGTTTAATTCCTCCATAGTGTCCCGTAGCTGAACATGTGGCTGCTGTGGAATCCCTGAGCTCAGGGACCTCCTCACCTCCCTCAGGCAGGCCTGGGCTCAAACACCTGATATGATCCAGCAGCAACATTTTTTTTCACCTCATCTGAGTTGTAAGAGCTGGCAAAGCAGGTTTAGTTTTCCACAGTTTTCTAAGTAACTCAGAAATATTTTTCTACATCAGTTATTTTAATTGGTTTTGTGTTTTCCTCCTCAATAATACACGAGCAGGTTGCAGTGAACGTGTACAGAGGCTTCTTGTGCTTGATATTTTGATTTCTATGTAAGCAGTTACCTGATTCTCAGCTGAAAGTCCATGGAAAGGTGAGGCACTTGATTTTTGGCACTGCAGACTGGCTGTGGAGAGCTCAACCTGGGCTGAGTAAAAGCAAAGGCAGCCTTGCAAGAGGTGCATATTATTGTATAAAATTTACTGCAAAGAGGAGTGATATGAATAGAAAGCATCTACAGTAGCTTGCTGCATGCTAGCAGGTCTTTTCTGGGCTCCTAAATGTTAACTGGGTAGTCATGTAAGTTATTACACTCATTAAATTAGGCCACAAACAAGTCAACAATGATTCAGCAAAATGGTTTTGTTTGTATAGTGCGGGGAAGTCTGATAGATATCCAGTCAAACATTTATGGCTAAATGGATGAAGATTTTAACATTACAGCCTAATAAAAACCCCATACTGTGTGATTAAATAAGAGGGAAAGCAGTAAAAAAGAGAAAGCATAATGACGGTAACATGTAGGTCAGTTACAATTTAATTGTCATTGCACTTCATTGCGAACATATCAATTCTCTGCTGCTTAGCTGAGCAGAAAACAACAACTTAACATGTACAGTGGGCCCGTGGCTGCTCTGCAAAGCCCCACTTCCATCACCTGCTTTCCACTACTTCCTTAAACAGCTGCGGGAAGTCTTCCTGCCTTAATAGCATCATCCTACTGGAAGCTCCCGCTGCTCGTGTCCTCCCCGCGCTCGCTGCATCACTGATCAGTAAATTTACTTCCCACTCTCCACAGAAGCTAAAATTAGGTTGTTTGCCTTACAACTTCCAGTGCTCCCGCCACAAGAAACACCTGCTTGCAGATTTATATTGTTTTGTTTAATGGGTTAAAGTAAAGGGAGCTTTGCAGAGGCAATACCCTGATGTACTGTATGGGGAGAGCACGATGGCTGATCGTTTTTCTTACTTATCCAATTTATACTATAGCTCCTTGCCACTTAAGGTATAGCTTCATTAGCATTAATTGCAGCTTTAGCAACTCCATGCAAGTGTTTATTCCTGCCAGTGTTCTCCACTATATTATATTTGCATTGGTACTGAAGGAAGCTGCAGGAGGGGAAAAAAAAAATCTTTCTTTTTGGTTGTTTTTGTGGTGTGTTTCTTTTATTTAAATCTGGATAATTCAGTGATATCTCAAAGGGCCCTTGGCGTTGGCACCTTTTTCAAATGTTAGCTCTAAAGAATCATCTGTCTGGCACAGTTATTCTGATCTATAGTAAAGACTTAACAGAGTACATAACCAAACTATTAATTCAGGTGCCTAAGGTGACATATTTTATCCAGCTCTGCAGAGCTGCTTTTATGTAGAGCAGACCATGGTTTCCATTTGGATGGGGAGGGAAAAAAAAATAATAAAAATGAGGGGAGCAACCTGGCAACACCCAGGGAACTTGAAGGAAGAGGCTGGGAAAATATTTATTCTGCAAAACTGTTGGAGAGATAATGCATTCAAAATATCAACTCCAAATGCTGGAAATACTGTTTAGTGTTTTTCTTCCTCTCACAGTTGAGGGGGAGGTTTCATGATAAGTATGGACAGGTGATCCAGCAGAGCCAGCTATGTCACTGGCCTCTACTTCCAAATCTCTTCCAAGCTGGGAGCACCTGGACAATTCTGTTGAACTTCTAAACCCCTGATTTCTCTGGGCCATCCTTCAGCAGACACAGGATTGTGCAGGATGGGAAACTGCCCCTCAAATGTCCTTGGCACGAGAGCCTGTTCTCGCTGCCGCCTCCGGGAGCCCTGGCACTGATTCCTTGGGACATGGCATCTCCCCCAGAGAGGGTTACAGTCCCTTTGCACTGGCCTCTAGGAGCAGATCAGCTTTCCCAGGCAATAGGCCTCTTCCTGGGAAATAATTTAGTGGAAAGTGCACTGATCTGTGCCCCGAGAACTCCAGGAGGTTTTGTGCCTTCCAGCTCCGTGTGTCCCGCAGCTCCCGGCGGTGCTGTTCGTCTGCACAGCCCACACCCTGCACAGCACGGCCGCACCTGAGAGCTCTGTGAGCCCCAGGGCAGTGCAGCTATTAGTGCCTTCAGAGGGATCTGCCTGCAAGGATCAGTCCAGATAAAATACCCAGATGTTTATGGGCAAAAGGTGCATTGGGAGCCAGCGAGGCAGCCAAGGCCTATTTGGAGTGTGAGTTTGGAGGCTTAACAAGATTAACGCCCTTGTGTACAAGCCTGGAAGGGCCCAGTTGAACAGTGCTCTCCCCATACCTGTTTTTTTGTTGGTTAGAAGTTAAGGTTTCATTTCTTCTGAGTGGAGTGAAACCAGGGCAGTTCGGGCTCTGCTTGTCAGATGAAACTGGGAGCATGGCAAAGGGAGTTGTTGTTGGAAGGAAGGTGGTTTGGTTCCATTTCTGGAACGTGATACAACTGCAAGTTTTGATCCACAAACACAACACTTGGATGTTTACGTAATTTTCTCTGGTTTCTTAACACCGTTATCTCAGTGATGCAACACGAGCTCACTGACAGTGGCTCCAATTAAAAAAATCCCTGACAACAGCCAAAGAACTTGCACAGGTTTTCCCTTGAGCTCTTGATGTTCTGGTGATAGTTGAGCTGTACAGGAACAGGGGGAATGAAGCTGTAGTTTGTTAAAAAAGCCCCAGAGGTTGCAGACAACAGCCCTGCTTGGCAATGTTAGGGGCGTCCTGCTTTCTCAGGAGCCCCCTCTTCAATCCAATCACCCAGGAGCATCTGCAATAGTTTTATTCCCTGTGAGTGTCTGATGATTCCATCCTACTTTCTCACGCAGCACAGAAATATGTAGACAACCTTTAGACTTTGGGGTGAATTTTGGGGAAATAAAGACCCTCTCCTATGGGTAAAACTTAATACAGTCCATCATTAAACCTCATATGGGGCCATCCTAATGCTTTGTTTTTCTTGGATACTGACTGCAATTCATGAATCAAAATAACAATTTTTTTTCATAAGCAGCTGGCAGTATTTTTTTTGCACTTTGTACTTTTATCTGCTGCTAATCCAAGGAATGGCCATAAATGTCTGTATCTCCAGCAGCACAGACCACCAGGCCTGTGTATCCCGTGTCCAGGTGTGTTTTCCTTGTAGACCCTTGTGCTTTTTGGGGTCTGGGAAATGGGTCCTGCATTTCCCACCCAGTAAGTGGAGACTGTGCTGCTTTAACTGCTGCACTTGGTACAATTCTGTATCTTGTGACATAATTTTAGGTGCCTTATTAGACTTATGATTGATGAGAACCAAAAGAGGATATACAGCTATGCACTGACATTCATGCTTGCCTTTTAAATATCATACTCTGTAGCTTCAGATCTCTATTTTACACTCAAGTGCTCCAATCCCCACATTAGTGCATCTCTCCCTCCTCCAAATTAACATGTTCCTTTAAATGCACTAATATTTCAGTTGGTTTTTAAACAAATTCTGCATTATTTGCCCTTTTCTTACGCTGCTTCCTTCTCAGCTGAATGTTAACAATCCTCTCCCCTAAAATATAAATAAATTAGAAATATTCCCCTTACCATTATGTCAGACCCTGGCTATTCCTTTATTTTTTTTTTTTTCCCTTATTAAATTATGTTTACCTGAATCCATCAGGTTCATTTCACCTAGGCAGGATGTCCCATTAAGCATGACAAGTAGAAGGTTGTGAGATTAATGCCCTTCTTGAGCCTGAATTAGCATGTCAGCATCTTTTCAGACCTGGGACTGGAGAACATAGGAAGTGTGCCATAATGGACCTTAGCCTTTAACTGAACTGCTCTAATATTATTCCTATAACAAGACTACTTTTAAAGAGGCTCATTATTGGCTTCATTAGATATGTTACTTGCATCAGTGGCTGTAGTTACTCGTATAATATGGGAGAGGTTAACACAGCGTATTTTTTATGTGTTATATGGCATATAGCTTGAAGTAGCCAAAAGGTTTATGGCTATGTAATTGGTAGTTAGTGTGAAATTTGTAAGACAAATAGACAATACCAAGGGTAACCCCTATAATCCTCTCCTTTCAGTTTTTTACAGCCACCAAAGGGCCTCATTAAAACAGCAGTCAGCACCTTAGTGAAAAGATACAGTGCTTATAGTGCCCAAATTTGACAGAAAATCTGCATTTTGTAAATCTGACACCTTTGATAGATTATACAGTGTGAAGCCATTGCTTCTAAGCATTATGATAACGCTTAAGGTTCTCTTCTGAATCCAACCGTGCTACATTCACTGGATATAACAATGTGAAAAAGAGCTGGTTGAATAAAATAAAGCATCTGAGATGGAGAGGAGCCTTTTTTCCCCTTTGATACAAAGCTCATCCCATGCAACAGCTATGGTTGATATCCCTGGCTCTGCTTGTGCCCAGGGATATGGGCAGATAAATATTAGCAAAATAACTGTTTAATACACAGAAGCAAAAAGCAGCTCTGCCTGTGTTGCCCGGTTTATATGGCTGCTGTGAGGGAGCAGTGTGCGCAGCAAGGATGGTGTTAAGGTTTCTTTTCTGGTTTAGAGGCTAAATTCTCCTCTCTCTCTCAAACTTGTGTAGACCCAAGTGGCTTCCATTGCCCCTGGTGAATCCCGGTGTCACTCAGAGTCCTGTAAATCTGGTGTAATGCACGGGCTTACATGGAATTAAACGGGCAGGCGGAACGGGAACGAGCATCTTGACCCACTGAGGTTATTATTCCTTCAGCTTATTTGGAACAACAGTGAAACAAAAATGAACTGCATGCACAGAGCACAGGCTCCCAGTGCTGTGGTGGGTGTATGAAAGCTCAGTTCCTGATAAGTGTACACTATAATCTTGGATATTTTAGTTACTTCCCAACATCTTTGGGGGAGTGAACTGTTTGAAACTCAGCAAACGTGAGTCGTCGCGGTTGAGGAGTCGCAACTGTTTGCTCTGATCGCAGAAGGCAGCCTCCAACAGCCAGAGGTCCAAAGGAGTGATAATTATCTTCCCCTCCATTTAAGAGATGGGGCTCAAGAATTTAGAGCTGCAGAAATGTTTACAAACTTGCCAGAAATGAAATGAAAACCATCACTTCGCTCCTGTCGCCGCCTTTGCGGCAGAGGAAGTTCTTCTGGTGTTTTTTTGTTTTTTTTTTTTTTTTTTTTTTTTGCTCAGGGGTATGGAATGTAGGTTATAATGCTTCCATGGGCTCCAAATGTGACAGCTGTTTACCTCTTCATCTGGTAATTGAAAGATTTCCTTTTAAATTGGAGCTGCTGTAGACAAAGAGTGGAGCAGGAGTCGCATTCAGCTCCTTGGCAAAAATAAAGCGCTGATTGTTCTCAAAGAGGTGTTTGCAGTGTAGCCCTTTGATCACGGCAGAGATTGTACCACTGAGTGCTGCTAAAATAGGAGTGCAAACAAAAAAGGGGAGGGGTCACATCTTTTATTCCCTTTTGCATCAGGATGTGTTCCTGCCTGTGGTGAATCTCCTGTTGGAAGGTGCAGAATCAGTCCCCGCAGGTAGCAGGGGTGAAGTGACGTTGCTGAAGTGCTCACTGGTTCAAGGAAGGTTAATTTAGGTCTCTTAAAAAAAAAAAATATTCAAGGAGTGAATATTTGAATTGAAAATAACATAATTTCTGAGGAATAATTTTCACAACTTGGAATTTAAGGGGTGTTTGTTTGTTTTAAAAAAAAGTGCAGGTTATAGATGCTTTTGAATCCAGTGGCAAACAGGAAATAACTGGGGTTATGCTGGGGATTAGTTTATGGCCAGTTATTTTATCATAGGATGCTTCAACTTTTCTTCATGAGTACTTTTAAAATCAGTTCCAGTATCAGAATTACTCAAAATCTTACTAGTGTCCTTTGAAACAAAAAACCAAACAACCCTTTGGCTCCATTATCTCGACCCATGAGGTTGTTTTCTTCAATAAGTGAATTCATGTGGAACATCTTCCTATTTCACTGTGCTTTTCCCAGGACTATTATCACAGATATTCACTATTCTTCTTGTAAGCAAAGAGGTAAAAATGTAGAAAGAGTGAAAGTTGTCCCTATCTGTGATGATGTGAGGCCATTCTTTGTATCTCCTGCTGCAGTGGGTTACCTGAAGTGTCATCACCAAAGAAGTGACTCCTTTTAATTGCATTCCTTGTTTCCAAGTTGTCCAGAAATTATTATCTTTTTTTCTTCTTTGCATGTCTAAGAAAATCCCTAGAGAGGAACAAAAGCTTTTGGCTGTTTTGTTTGGAATTTGGTGATCAGTGTACGCAATCCAGGCACACATTTTGGGTGGGTAGGAGAGGGGCAGTGCAGGTGGAGAGGCCACACTGATCCCAGGTGGAAAGGCCGGAGGATTCCTGGGCCTGTTTTCTCAGCCAGGGAATTTCTCTCTATTGAATCACAGTTTCATTATAAAACTGACCGTGGTATTTGTTTAAAAATTAATTTTTATTGCCAAAAAAATCCGTGGGAATTGCAGTCACTGATGTGGAGCAGGAAGGAGGGTTTGTACCTGTATTTCTGTGCAGTCTGAAGGGCCTTATTTTAATCTCACACGAGGATCCTCAGCAGCCCAGAACAGCAAATTGTCTCAGTCTGTGCATACCAGAAGGGATTCAGTTGTAAGCAGAACAGGAGCTTGCTTAGGTGGAGATAATAATGAAAAAAAAAAAAAAAGCCTTTGAAATGAACTTTTTTCCCAAAGTCTGGGTTTTGATCAATACGATGGCTCGCCCTGCCACAGGAGCATTTGTGAGTCTCCTGTCTGAGGGTTTTAATTCAGTGGATTACTCACATCTGGTAGGTGAGAATTACAGAGTGCTGGAATAATGTATTCTCGTGGTTTAGATCTATCACTGCCAAGGGCTACTGAATAGTAAGTATCAACATCTGTGTTACTTCTTTGAGTTTTCTGATTAAATGTGTCTAAACATCTCAGCTCCTACTGGAAATAAAAATAAAAGTAGTTTCGAGGCAGTTTGATGGAGGATTTCAGCTGAACACACCAACAGCAGACGTTAGTTAGGACTGTATGTGCCATTAGCCCTAAATAACATTAACCCAGCCTCATGATTTGTATTATTGAAGGGACATCAGGCTCTTGAAACTGTAAATAATGGAGTAAATACAAATAAAGGTACCTGCATTTTGACAGTGATGTTCCACCTCTCCTTGCCTGCATACACAAAAATCATTCAAATGCCTTTTCTTTGCCTGACAAAAATATTCATTAAAAACATTTCACTGTGCTGCCTTTTAATACAGCGCGGGCATTCAACCTGCGCAGGAAGCTCCCTGGAACCACACAAATACTGTGTAATTATCTCGTGGCTCCCTGCTGGCTGCTGCATATTCCAAGCACAAAGTGAGCAGCACATTTCTAGAGCCTGACTTCTGTCTTCATTGTCCCTGCTTGGAATATGAAGCTCCACTTCATTATAGCAGACCTGATCAAACTTGATAGATTTAGCCATTATTCTTGACTGTGTCAACTTTCTACAGCTTTTTTTTTTTTTTTGCCTTTTTTTTTTTTTTCTTGGGCTCTTTTGTTTTGCCACCCAGGGACTGCATCTTATTTCTAGGAGCTCTGCCTCTCTCTCTCTTTTTTTCTCTCTCCTTCCCCCTCCACCCCCAAACAAACCAAGGTTTCAGCAAATAATGCTGCTTGGGCATCACGTGATTCAAGGAAAATAAGGCTTGCAATTTTTTCTCAATTGTCCTTTATGGTTTTTATTGACTTTTTTTTTTTGCTCCCCAGTTTGTTTCTATAAAAAAAAATTATACTGCAATATTGACATACAATACAGAAAAGCTTTGAAAATCCTTATTTTCTGTTAGTGGTACAATAAATTTACCATCGTGAGGGTTTTTTTTTTTGTCTGCTTTATGACAACTTTCAAGTGGCACTTCAGAGTTCATACTTTCCAGGATGATTCAGACAAATGTGTCTTATCAAATTTTATAAATCATTACTTTGTTTGTTTAACCTGTAGACGTTTCACCACGTTTTCCTTGCAAAAGGCATTAGATCATTCTTTGGGCAAATACAGATGTTAATATGACTGGTTTACCATAACAGATTGCTTTGTAGTTTTTGAGAGTTGCTATGCAACAATAGAGGAGTGTGGTGCAGCTCTAACTGATTTTTAAAGTCCTGGGTGAAATATGGAGGGTTTTCCTGGATCCTTGGAACTGGCACCGAATTCCTTAACCAAAAGGTGAGGAATTTGTGCCTGAATTTGTAAGACTCAGGGTCAACCAACCCATCTTGAGTGTTATTAACAAACATGATGAACGGGGTGATGAAGCTTCTCAAGCTTTACATTTGCTCTGTGCTATTTGTTATATCCACCTGTACGTTTCACAGGCGTAATTAATGTGGAAAATCACTTTATAATTAATTTTGCATATTAAATAGCAATTCTGAATCGTTAAAACTTTGGAAAGAGATTAGGCTTTTTGCCTTTTGTTATTCTTTCGGTTGCAGATTAAAAGGTAAAGGATGTCTTATAATTTCCAACAAGTTTACTGAGAGAATCTTATTGAGGTATATTGTTTAGCAGCCTGTAAATACTGTTAGGAATGGGTGTTTTGCCTTTTTTTTTTTTTTTAAATTAAAAAAATCATTATTTTTTTGAGAGTGGCATTTCCAGTCTCACCAAAAGCTTCTCGGCGTCTTAAAATGTAAATTGCAGAGAAGCAACACAAAGGATAAAGAGAAGATTTTGAAGGCAATCACAGTGATCACTTAATTCAGTCTCTGCATATCCACTTGGCATAAGGTAATTAGAGTGCCACATTGCTGTAAAGACAGAAAGCTTAGGGTACCATTCTGACTCACCCAGACGATAATACATGATTAGAAGTCAGTGACAGATCACAACTGCTGAATGACCCACCAAGGTCTTATCAAGGGCAAATCGCATAATTAGCATGCACTTGGCTGCCAGAGGAGTACAGTGCTATTGTTCTGGCACAATCAAATTAGCCCAGCCAATGGGGTCACTGTTCCGTGACCCTAAAGACATTTCGGGGCTGATTTTTCTACCAATGGAAACAGAACAAAAAAACAAACAAACAAACAAAAAAACAAAAATAGAAAGAAAAACTGAAACCTCCACTTTAAACTGAGCAGAAGTTCCTGTGGATGCCGGGATACCCGTCAGGGATGTTTTGGGAACGCTCTGCCGACTCCTTAGTTCCTCATGTGCGGGATAAAGGAGTTGGCTAATGCAGCCTGACCCTGGGGGACACGGATGTAATGGAGCCACTCCGACAGGAATCCGGGCATCCAGCGAGGCCTGGAACTCATTTATCCCAGCACGTGATGAGGGAGGGGGAGCCTTCATGCAAACACAGCATCTCCCCTTCGTTATGGTAATTAGCACAATTATCTTGATTTGCTCATTCTGTCTGCATTTTCCCCAAGGTTTGGCCGTTTTGTTTGTCTCTCCTGAGCAGGGCTCGGAGCTGAGGGCGGGGAGTTGTTGGGGATGGCAGCCACCAATGCTGGAGGCATGTCATCCATGGGGTGCTGTTGTCCATCGTGGAAAATCCCTAAAACACACCTAAAGAGCCTCTCCTGTCTTCCTCTGGAAGACCTCTGGCTCACCTAAAGAGCCTCTCCTGTCTTCCTCTGGAAGACCTCTGGCTCTCCAGACTGTGGAGTGCTCACCAGATGAGTGAGGAAGTAGAACCTTCCCCCTTGGCAGCACAGTTCTCCAAAGCACTCAGAGCCATTAGCTCTTATTTCTTAGTTAAATTTGGAATTCTTGGTATAAATGTACCTTTTTCCCTTTGTTCTCTAAACAGAAATAAGGCTTTGAATTGATCTACACACTCATTAATATGCACGGGATATAGGGAAGCCATTGGAACTTTTAGGAAAAGGGAGAACGTGGCCTTGATTTGTATTCTCTTCCATCACACTGCGCATATTTGGGCTGCATATCCCAACCTCTCCTGGATAATTGGATCAAAAAGGTCTATAATGAATTGTCTCTGTCTTGTCTGGGCCTCCATCACTGCTTCACTTTACTACTATTTTTTTTTTAAGACTGGGTTAAGTTAACTCAAGATAAGAACTCTAAAGTGTTTGTATTCCATGAATTTAAAGATGAGCTTTCATCTTCAGTCAAAAGGGAAATGAAACACAGCATTAAAACTGCTCCCTTTTCTTCCTGGGGCCTTGGTCCCAGGCCTTTTTCAGGTACAGAAGGTGTTCCATGTGCTGTTTGAGCACAACAGGCTCTTTTCAGCCCTTCTGCTGGTCAGTGTTCTATCCCTGCAAACAGTGACAGTGTTTGTGACATCACAACAGGCAGGAATGATGTCAGGAGTGGAGAACTGTGACCTCGTGCTTTGGCACACGGGGAAGAGGCTGCAGGGGTGGCATCTGCCCCCTGCAATATTTGTTTTCCTGTTGTAATTAGTCACTGTGGAGAAAAAAGCAGGCAGTGAGAACTGAGCTGATGCCTCTTTAAATAATATATTTCCAGTGTTTTACTGGGCATGAAATGTCACCTTTGAGCCAATTAAATAATTCCAGATATAGCTTGGTTTCGTACATATTACTGCTTTATGCTGCTGGTGCTGCCTTGGTCATAGCCTCGTACAAGGGCTTTGTGATCCTTGTCTGTTCCCAAATACATTTTTATAGACAAACTAAGGTTCTTTACCAACTTCCAGCTTGAGGATAAAATACGAGAGCGTACTAGAGAAGGGAATTGAAATTACAGTGAGTGAATCAGGGCCTTCCCTAAGAATTAATTCCAACAATACCTTCCATTTTATTGTAAATACCCGGGCTGAGGCTGCAAAGTGTGTGCCATTGAAACTTTTCCTTGGCTGGCAGAAAGCTTATTTCTAAAGGTCTCGTTGATTGTGCAAACACAGGAACATTTTCTTTCCTTGAGAATTAATATTGACTGTGTATAGAGCGACGGCAGCACTCCATCTAGCCACAAAATCATATAAACATACATAATTACTCTGAAAATCTAATCTATTCCTGGATACTCAGTCCGTGCGATAACTTTTTGTTTCCCTGCATAAAATGATAAATTATATACAAAGCAGGCAATTATGGTTGTTCTTGAATCCGAAAAGAGATGGAAATGTACACTTTGTAAATATAGAGCTGCTTTTCCTAAAAGGCATTTATTTCTCCAATTTTCAAAACGTGTGTGTTTGTATATGGATGAATGTCGGTGTGGGGATGTTTACCTGTCTGTGTGGAAATAAAATGAAGAACTGTGCCTTTGTACACACCGCATGTGCAGTTGTATGTGTGAGCATATAATAATTCATAGCCCCATAAGCTCTTGGTGGACATCCCTGCCTCAGCCACTCAGCCCCCACCATGAAAGTCCCCTAACAAACAGGATTAAAATTCACTCCTTTCAACCATCCCAGGCATTTATTCCTTCCTTTTCATTGAGCTACATTTGTCTGATTTAACAAGATAAGATTTGAGTGCTGATGCAGCCCGTTGTTAATGCAGCAGCCGCATCCACCACACCATCGACACTGTGCATCAGAGGGATGCATAAATCAGGTATTCAAAAAAAATTAGATATGCAGCACACCAGTTTTATAGTCCCAGCCTCAGAAATTGAAATGGCCCAGATTAATGTATTATATCTTACACACTGTCCGAGTGAATCAACTTTAATATATTGAACAGATTCGCAGAACAAGACTTTGTTATCTAAGGAGCACTCGGAGGAAGGAATTGACCTGAGGATTTGATTTGGTTCAGGTAGTTCATGTTGTACAGCGGCATTTGAATAGTTTCACATAAAAATAAAATTTGTATCAGAAATATTTCACATCATCCTGGGCTTGTTCGTGCTGCGGCTCTGCAGCGGGGCAATATTACAGAAACAATGTCCAGCAAAAAGATGATTTTAACCTTTGCTTCAGACATGTCAAAACAATATAATGTAATTTTAATGCAAACTGCTGTTTCATAGCAGAGGCACCTCCACACACTGACTTGAACTAGTTTAGGTTTATCCTGGAAATGAAAAGCCCATTGAATTTGATGTGGAATGGAAGCGCCACGATTTACACCGGGGTGTGTGTTCTGTTGGAAGGCAGGCAGGGAGAGGGTCTGGCTGTATTCTCTATTGGCAACCCATAAAACAACTTTACCTGCATAATCAAGGACAGATGAATGTTACCGTGGGCAGGGAGGGGTGTCCCTTTTATTCTGAATTATCAGCCCTGTTATGGCAAGCCTGGGTGGCCATTTGCTTATTGGAAACAAGGCAAAAACCAGATGGAGTAAGAGAGGTGTGTGGGGAAGGGCTGGGAAGCACCTTTGCAGAGACATTTGTCCTGCTTATTCCTTTCTCCGAATTCCCCACTTACTGGGGAATGTGCTGGTAGTTAACTGCAGATGCCTCCTGACAGGAGGAGTTCTGTAGCTGCTCTTAGTTGTTGCCTCCTGTACAAAGCCAAGCTTTGGGTACAGAATCACCTCGTGCTGGGTACAGTCACCCCCTTTCCAGCCAGAGCTGTTCCTGTGGGGATGTCTGGAAAGAGGAAGGATAACTCAGGTCTTCTTCACACATTCAGTGAGTGTTTGCACCTCTAATTGTGCCGTGCTAATTAGCACTGAGGAGAAATGCCACGTTCCCAGTGTCCACTTGAAAGACACCGGGCACATTTTTTTTGGTGTTTGAGCCCCTAGAGATGCAAAAGATGCTGAATGGAATTTTAAAACCGTAGGCATCTCACCATACCTGAAATCAGTAGGAGCTGGGTGCTTTTCAGACCTCTGAAGTACCACCAGGGAGAACTGGAGTGTTTCAAACCTGCCCTTTTGGAGCATTGTGTGTCAACCTATTCGTGCTGTTCACAAGACAGATGTTTGAGGAGATAAGGGGAGACTGGGGCTGCTCTGATGTCCTTGTGTAACAGCTCAGACTGCAGAAACCATCGTGGTGGGGTGTAACAAGAGCCAGGGGCTGGGATAAGGAGACCAACGTGGTGTTATCCCATTGGAAAGCAATTACCAGTGCAGGGAGAAGCCAGTGCTTGGCTGTTCTTTCAGGCTGGCCAGTGGATCACACAAATGCAGTGCTGCAGAGTTGGACTCGACCATCCTTGTGAGTCACTTCCAAGTCAGAATATTCTGTGATTCTGTGAAATGCTACAAAAATTAGGAGGCAGGTGAATCACTCAATGGTTTTACACTGGGCATAAGAGGAGCTGGTGGAGATAGATGGGTATTTTTTTAATTGTTTGAGGTTCCTTGAGGCCTTTCCAGGCACTGGACAACTTGCATGTTTTCTCTTTGTCCAGATGATATAATCCTGCCTGAATTAATTTCCCAGTCCTTATTTTATTTTCCATAGCAAATGTTGTAATTTACAGTAACGTAATGGGAAAGAAATTGTAATAAGTGCTTTGCCTTTTTGCCTTTTTTACCTTGAAAGCAGGATAATAACAAATTAGAGTGGGTTCATACTATTTTTCAACACACAACATCCCCCCACTGCCCTCATTCCTGCCCCAGCCACTTGATATGAATTATCAGTCTTTCCTCAAAGAAAGACCAATAGGGCCTGGTCCAACTTTGTCTATCTATACTGATATAAATGAGAGAGATTATTATCAAATTACCATTTATTGTGTGCTGCTAGAAAGGATAATTTTTCAAGAAAACCTTGGGGTCAATCAGCCTTGAAGAGAAATCTTGGTTTATCAACAAATTCACCATCCTCTTGTATATATAAATAATCATATGTAATTAATGTTAAAGGTGCACAGGAATCCAAAGCTCAAATGTAATTTTTAGATGTGTTTATCCTTAATTCTGGAAGATCTGGCTCTTTTGCTCAGTGTTGCTCCTCAGTGTGCAGAGCCCATGCAAACCACTCATTTTCATCAAATGTGTACTCAGATTGTTTAGTGAGCAGGGAGGATTTAAGGATAGACTGGAGTGTTTTGGTGACCTGACACCTCTGTCACCCTGGCCTTTGTAATGCCAAGCTCTCTTTCCTGCAAAGAGCAGCTCTCTCTAACTTCTTTTTTAATTCCTACTTTTCTTTTTCCCCCCCACTAAGAAAAACAAATATCAATTTTACAAAATCGTGTTATAAACTTGTAAATCAGTATGAGTGGAAATATCCACCAGAATTCGTGCCACTGTTAAAGCACCCAGACAATTATGAGAACATTTTAAAACCAAGTCACAGTTATTCCAATGCATTAAGTATAACTCTTTAATGTGGCAGAGTCTGTGTCTCCCATCTGTTCCATCAATTAAACCCTACATTGATCTATGAAGTTATTAGCATCAGCCAAACTCCCAAATAGATCTGTTTTGCCACCAATGGAAATGCTGTGTTCAGAAGTAACAATAATGTCATTTTTATTACAGATTCCCAAAACTGGTTTTCATTTTTCTGTAAACTTTCCTTGTCTGATGAAGTTATTGTCATTCTTGTCAGTTATTAGCAGACCTTAGAGGTTTGTTGTTGGGGAGAGGGGTTAATTCTGTCTGACTGAGAGGGTTCTTGCTCTGGCTCCTCAGGCTCAGTTTTGAGGTGCTGCTTGTTGTGTTCCAGGGCAGTCCCTCAGTTTTTCGAGTCATAATCCCACGTGAGCCTTGTTTATCTTGTTGTAGAAGGATAGACAATGTAGGCAAGAGGTGAGTGTTGTTCTTTGCTCACCTGATGGAAAACCTTTCTCCATCAAGATGAAGCTCCCTCCTGTTTTCTCATTTAATCACAATTCGGGAATGCTGCAGATAATAATGGTTCCAGGTAAGGAAATGTGGATGAGAATACACAACAAAAGGGAAAGGAAATGTTCCTTTAGACAAAGTTAGAGGTGGCAGCAGTTTGCCACTGTCCATTTTGCTGGCTGGGCTGATTGTCAGTGCAGATACATCTGCTGAGTTTGGAGACTGGGGATAGTTATGACAGTGGACAGATCCCTGGCTGTGTGGAACAAAGCAGTTATTGGGGCTGGCACAGTCCTGGGAATTTCCTTTTGACAATGATCTCCTTATCATAGATTGAACTTCACTGAGTGACTTTCATCCAGCCACCCATTTCTTCCCAGGGCTGGGAAAGGAAAGGAATTGCTCTAAGCATAGGGAAAGGCACGCTGGGGATAATATGGCAACTGTCCCTTTCAGGTTTGTCACACAAGGTGGGCCACAAGGTTGTCTTTGTTGGACCAGAAAGCAGAAATATCTTGACAAGAAAGAGCCTCACAGTGCCTTGAGAACTCCACAACAGGAAAAGCAGACGTGTTACCCAATAGCCCTTTTCATGGTGGAAGGAATAAGTCGTCCCTTATTAAACCTTCTCCAAGGTGAGGCTCTGTAAGTCTCTCAGGATGAACTTGTCCTTAGCCATGCTTTTATCTTGGCTGAGAGTTTGTGCTTGACACACACACAAAATTCCATAAAATGACTCTCCAGGTGAACTTTTCAAGCCACACTGCCTGTGCCTTTCCTTACAGTCCCTTTATGCAAAGCTGTGTTACAGCTTGGGGAAATATGTCTTAGTATGTGTTATTGGTGTAAATAATGAATTAAATGCCACTTTCTTCTCTGGGATGACACAAGGAGTCAATAGTTCTCCTTAGGTACAGATGCCTTTGGTTTACAGCTGTGTGACAAACGTGTGTTACCAAAGGTAGGGATGTGCTGTGCCTGGGACCAACCTCTCTTGGAAAGAACAAATCAAAAGCCTGTCTCTCACACTCTCTGTCCCATTTTGGATTTGGATCTAATCCCTGTAACACTGTCCTGTGATACTTTAGCAGAACAGGGAGAAAAAAATATGGGTGTTTGTTCCATTTCAGGCTTTAGACTTGCTGCCCTCCTTTGTAATTACATGTAAAATGAAAATTTGGAGCGGAATTCCCTTCTCACTGGCTGGGGCAAAAGCTCTGAGTGCTGACAAAGTTCATTTCAGGTTGAAAAGTGTCACATGGATACCCCATTCCTGGTAACTGCCCAGCAGGATGTTGGCACCAGGAGCTTGTTTATGGGTTAAGGAGGTTAAAGGAAGGTGCTGGCACCTGCATTCCTTGAGGTGAAGGAACCAGTGCAGCAATGCCCTGGTTGGAGGTGCTCCTTTTGAAGAGAAACCAGAAGTACTAATGGGTTAGAATTCAGCAATGCCTTTCAAAATGCTTTTAGGATGTGGCAATAAAAAGTTATGGATTGAATAGTTATCAATCCCTGAGTATATTAAGTAAACTACAGTTCAGGTGATTGTTACCTGTTGAATAAAGTTGCTTGCACAGATATTTGCTGTTCACAGGAGCAAAGGTAAATCTGAACTTTCCCTCCAAGAAGTCTGTGAACAAATGACCATGTCTGAGACCCAACTGGATGTTGGTAAGGTGTGATCTTTTCCCAGGTTTTCCTTTTCCTTGAAGAAATAACCTTCCTTTGCAGTGCTGCCCTATTTTTATACTCCCTTTTATTCCCAGCAGTTTACATGTCTGTGTCATCCAAAATGCTGCACTTGCCTTATGGTGCTATTTCTTTTTTTCCCATATATATATATATATTTATTTTCTGGGCTGGAGCAGTATTTCTGCATTTTTGCCTGCCTTGGTTCCCAGACATTGTGCTGCTACTGGTTCCTTGAAACAACGGGATCCACAGAGCTGGAATGCTATTGCAGCTTCTTGTCACACTTTATCTGGGTGTAATACACAGTTTGAAATGTTTTGTTTAAAAAAAACACAACTGTCCTGTAACACTTAACATTGACTGCAGAACAGGGAGAAAAAACATAGGTGCATATGCCATTTTAGGCTTTAGACCTTTTCCCCTCTTTTGGAATTATGTGTAACATGGAATTTTGGAATGATACTCAGAAGGTAAAAGCTGGTGTAATTCATTCCAAACCCACTCTGTTTGGTTTTTTTTTAATCTGTATTTTTAATTCCTTATGCACAACGTTATCAGTCTGTCTGTAAGAACACCTCTGGTGGAAAAATCCAAACCTCTTCCTTATCAAACCTTATTTCTTAAGTTTTTTAAATGACATTTTAAATAGAGGAGATAGTTTGATTAATCCATTCTTAAAAAGCAGTGAGGTTGCCTGGGATGCACAGAATGTCAAAACATCTGGGGCTGAGATTCTGCAGTGATTTCTGCAGTGCTTTTGAAGGAAATCAGCTCATGATAGAAATCAACAGCCTCTGAATATTCACTGCTCAAATAGGTAAAAACCTTCTTGAATATTTTTGGTTTTGCTGGAGGATTAAAACTCAGATAGAAACTTGTGGGCAGTAAAGAGTAAAATCAGTGAGACTGAGCTGATAAAATACAACCATATATGTAGTGACTGTTCTGTGGGACACACTGGGCCCCTTGGAGTTGACAGTGGATGTTGCCTCATCACAAAGCAATAATCTAAAATACACCAGGTGAAAAGTGTCCTGAAAAGTACTTTTTGTCCAGAAATAGAACTCTCAGGTGTCTGGTTTGGATGGAAGTTTGCAGAGGATGGTGCTGCCACACCCTTAGTTAGGATGGATGGAAGGAAGGCTGTGCTGACCATCACAGTTTATGAGTTCAGGTGGTGAGTGAAGACAAATAACACACAGTGGATAAAGCACTCACTGAACATGATTGTGTTCTGTGGTTCCAGAAGCTGTAGAGATGGAGGTGCCCACACACCTCGAGCTGGGGCAATTCACACCATCCTCATTTATTTCTCTTTCTTGGAATTTTACACTGAATCTGGTGGTGGTGTTTCAGAGGAGGCAGTAAGATGAATTTTATACTGATTTAAAACTGAATTAGTTACAAGGAGAGGTTTGTTTGGTGTTTGTTTTTTTTTTTTTTTGCTGGAGGACACAATTTTTGGATTTGCAGGAAAGGGAGTTTGGTGTGGTGACATTATTCCTGCAGTCCACAGGCAGGTGAGTTTGGTGTTCCTGCAGAGCATGCTCACCCAGCTGTCCCTCACCCTTCCAACTTCCAAGGAGATGAGGACAGGACATTTTATAAAGTTGCAAAGAAGAGAGGAGGGAAATCCTGTTACAACTTCCAGCTGTGCCTTTGGGGAAAGCCCCGTTCATTATTTCTTGATGCTTTTTAGGATTTTCTATCATGTCATTCACTTTTCTTTGTGGATGAATATTTGAGTGTATATCCACTATTGGCTGTGTCTTCCACATACCAGCTTTTCTTCTGGCAACTCTGGGAGTGTATATTTTTTATATACATATATATTTATATTTATGTTTATTTTTTTTAATATATATTATTTAAGGAGGGATCTCCCCTCTCCCCTGCTCCAGGTATTTGTGGGAGCACCTGGCTTTAGGGAACCTCAGTGGTGCTTTTAGAGCATGAGCTACTTCGTGGTACCTATTTTTTATTATTTGTAATCTCTTCAAAGGATAGTATATAATAATTGGGTAAAATTCAAATTAGTTGATTTAGGTAATTTACAGATTTTTTCAGCAGCACAGTATATTTTCTTCCTTAGAAATTAGTGAGTTTGTCAGCTCAGAAAGTTTGCAATTTGTATCTCCAAGGGATGCTACACAGAAAGTGTTAACCCTTAATGAAGTGAAGTATCTGTGATGTTAACTTTCTCAGAGCATTTTTCAGAAGGACTCTAGTTGTGCTTGAACATCAGATTTATTTAGAATTTATTGGGTTTAGATGCATAATTTAAATTGTTACCAGTATCGTTATATGTGCTATTGTTCCTCCTGCTGGAACCCAAAGTGATGGAACAAGAGGTGGAAATTAAATATCTATTATCTCCTTGTGGAGAAAAAAGTATTGTGACTGTTCTTCCTTCCTGATATTGCTTCCCAGGTGGCAGAGCCCCATTGCCTATAGGAAAGACAGGAATCCTTTTGGATATCAACATCCCTCAAAATGTTTTATAGAATCCTTCAGAACGTATTGAAGAATAAATTAGAACAATTAGAAGTTGTTACTGAGCAAAATCCCCCAATTTCCTTTCCATAAGACACGTGGCAGTTTGAACAACCATCGTATTCCAAAGCAGTGCATCATTTTCCAGCTTCTCAGCTAGGATAAGGTACAAGTTTAAGCACAGAGAATGGTGATATGTCCAAGAAAATCAAGCCATTAATAACACAAAACATGATCAAAAGGATGCAAACACCATCAAAGGGTTTTGCTGGGGGTTGGATTGGTGTGAGTGAAGGTTTCAAGTCTTCCTATTTGCATGTCCTGTCACTTTATTTTTGGAGATTTTGATAGTAAATAAGGCTGCAGTAAAATTTTAATAGGAATGTAAATCTGGCTCTGAGCCTTTCAGTGGCTGTGAGAAGCCAAGTTTTCAGCGCAACAATTTCCTCATGAACACTTTGAACCAAAGAGGTTTTGTGCACAAAGTTTAAAATTTCGTTAAGGGACAGCCATCTACTTAATACACTTGGTCTAGCAGAGAGCAGTAATAATCATCTTTAAATCCTTAAGTGGTAAAGATGTGAAGTTTATGGCTAGGATGGACTGGAAGAGAGTTTTCCATCAAGTGTTAATGATAAACCCACTGCATGTAAAAACTACAAAAGGACAGTGCCTCTTTAACAGGGACTCCTGTTTGTGCTCCATGGAGCTTTGCAGTATTAGTAAAGCAGCATGAAAGAGTTGATTTTCATTTTATGTTGTGCTTGTGAGGCATTAACATGATGTTCTAACACTTGTAAATGAATACAGCTCTTGCCTAATCTGTCATTTTAATGCCTTATAGATTTTATTTCACTCTGTGTTGTACCAGATTCTCAATAATAATAATCAACTGCTTTGTTGTTCTCCTGCAGAAATTAAATTTCTGTAGTGAGTGTGCAACTAATAAAAGATGTTGCTTGAGGAAACAAAAAATAAATATGATGAATCATAAAAGTTGTATGTAGGGGGTTGCTCGTATATGAAAGACAATTACTGAACCAGTGGTAAATTCATCTGATTCTCATATTGTCAACAGCTTAATAACTCTCACAAAGGGTTTGCTACTTCTGTAAGCTCAGCCCTTCCTGGTTATCCATGTGGTGTGGCATCACAGGGGGATGTCCAGGGGAGGGGACCTGTTCCCAGTGCATTGGTCCCACAGTGACCCTCACACAGGGTCTGATGGATGGCCCTGGCTGGATAAATCCAAGTTTATTTGTCGATATTTCTAAATGTGGCTCCCAAGAATATTAAATACGGGTCAGCCGCTGGCTTCGCTCCTGAAAAAGGACAGAGAAAGAAAAGTAGGAGAAGAAAGTTTTTCTAGAAATTCATGGCTTTGAGATGGTTCCTGTGGCTTTATTTGGGATCTCCTTATTCCTTAGGAAATACAGTTCAGTACAAAATAGTCTGTGTGACTGTAGGGAGGTATGTGGGTCAGCTTTTGGAAGAAAGCAGCTGTAATATCAGGTACAACGTACTGATATCCTCTGTTTTCTCCTTGAGGGATTACAAGCACAGGTGAAAAGTTAACCATACCATCAACTTTGTATTTTAAACCCCTATTTTCTTAAGGTAAATGGGTGTGAAGAGGGAGCCAGGCTTTTAACCTGCATGATATGGCTGTAAAATCATACACTTACTTTCTGGTGTTGTCTGCTCTTAGTGTACCCTCATCTCTTGGCTTCCACTTGACAACGTGGCTGCTAATTCCGCTTTCAAGTGGAAAGTGTTGTAATTTCTTCTATTTGATGAAGTATATGCAAAAGGATACAAACAATGTTTTATAGGAGAGCAGGGATGTTGATAAGGATGTTTAAGGCTCAATTCCTCAAACAATTTTGCATCCAACAGTTCCCATTAGGCATCAGAATGAAATAACAGAAGTTCCCAAACAGCTCAGTTCCATTTTAGTAGGAACCACAGGATACCCAGCACTTTTTAAAACTGTTACTTTTTTTCCCCCAAAAGGAACTTGAGCTCCCCTAAATAAGCAGCCACTGCTGAGGAGATTGAGAACCAGCTTTGATGGGAGCTGTGATACTGCAGCAAGGAGGATCATTAAGCAGAGAATCCTTCCAGGAGCATTTCTGTTGCTGCTGCCAATTCCTCGTCTGGCCCTGAATCCAGAGCTGTTGGCAAAGATGGGGCTGCACAGGGACAGAACTTTTCTGTCCTGTAGCAGGGAGTGTGGACTCGTGTAGCCAGGTGACAACACCCTGCAGCCTCACCCTGGCCCTTGGCAATCCTGTCTTAACCCTCAAGATCTTATTTTTGGTTCTTGTCCAGACTTTGCTAAGGAAACACAACCACAAGAAAACCTGGATGTTGTCTTCCCTAATGGAAAAGCCCATATTTAGTGATGATATTGAATTTGGGTGCACACGGGGAAAAACAGTATACAGGAAATATTTTTTTTTTAGTTCACTGCTAAAAGGCATTATATTTATTTATACAGTATATACAGATTTATTTATACGTTACATACATTATATTTATTGCCATTATATTTATTTCTTTCTGTTGGCACAGGCCTAGTGCTGCACACAGGTTTGCCTGTGTAGGTGTAGGTGAAAGCACTACAGGAACCCAGCTGGAAAAAGTGAAGTGCTGGAAAACTTGTAACCATCACACAACACATCTACTCCCTAAAACAGGATAATTCAGGCTCGGAGGGGTATCTTTAATCCAACATCCTGCCTGAAGCAAAATCATCTGTTGGATCAGAGCAGGTTGCTCAGAGTTTTGTCATGTCAGGTGTTGAGCAGCTCCAAGGCTGAGCCTGCACAACCTCCCTGGACAAGCTGTACAGGGATTGTTTGGACAGGCTTGGCTGAAACAGAGACTCTGAAATCAGGTGCTGGTTCTTTAGGGAATGGAGCAGCTGGAGCTGGGCCTGGGGACCAGCAACCCCCTGTGCTTCCATGGGAGTTTTGCCTTTAACTTGCCAAGTGCCTTCCAGCAAGTCACTTTTACCCCTCTGTCTCAATTTCTCTTGTTATAAAATGGGGATAATAATCCTTACCTACCCTACAGGGTGTTGTGAGGATTAATTAGTTGTTGGTGCTGCGTGTAAAAGATGTAAATAGCCACATAAATGCTGGATATTATCATTATAATGAGAACCACACAGCACTGTAAGAAAAGAAATGCTCTCCAAATAGGTTGCGTGTGCCATTATGCCCCCCCACAAGAGCAGCTTCTGGGGTTTATTTGAGACATCAGCAAAGCATCAGACTTCCAAATCCAGAGTTGGATGCTCTGTTGCAGCATTTAACACTTTTTTTTTTCCTCTTGCCAGTTATTTTTTTATAGTCGGTGCAAGTTAGAACAACAAACCCAGGCAAACATATGTAGTGGTCCTGCTTGAATAAGCACTGGCTTTTATGGTGTTTATGTTAAATATATAAGGATCATTAGGAGGACAAGGTGACACAGTCAGTTATTTTGATAGCCCCCAGGCGCTTCACCACTGACACCTGCTTTGGAATTCCGATTGGAAATGACCCAAATTATGGTAAAAGTAGGAAGTTGGCCTGCCTGAAACTCCGTTCAGAAATAGAGGTGACAGTGATATTAATCTGCACTTTCTTAATTGTATTGTGTAATTCAGAAAACAATCTGTAATTTAGAAAATAATCTGAAAATAGAACAACCCCAGACCAAACCCATGAGGGCTCCTCAGAGTTACCCTTTCACACCAGTCACTGGGGCCAACACCCAGAGCTCTAGGAAGTGATCCCAACAGGTCTGGTAGGGAAGCTCCGTTGCTGGGAATGTTAAAATGCCCACCCAGGAGTAAAAATTCTGCCTTTACAACTCTTTTGTACAAAGTAGGACTCTCACCATTGTCGTGGAAGTCACTGGGTCAGATCTGATTTCTTTTTTTTCCCCCTGTATGAAATGGGAAAAAAAATGCTGCTCATAGATTTCTGTTTAATAGTGTTTGCCAGACAAAGTAGAATTTTCACAGCACAAGTTCTATAGCTCGAGAGTCCTATTCACTCAGCATTTATTTTATGGGTCTTTTATCCACCTTTTCTGGCTTGGAGAAAAAAAAAAAAAAGGAAAAACAGGGAATTTACCCACTTAAAGCAAGCTTTGCACCAAAACTGTCTTCTGGGGTTTTTTTGTAGTGTTAATGAAATCTCAAGAAGACATTAATAATGATCTTCAGGGACAGAACTCATAAAATTAATATTAACAGCTAAAAAAGGAGAAGTATTTCCCACTCCAGCAGAAAATATAGATTTGCCTTACAATAAATATGGGTTCTATCAGGTGATATTTTATAGTGATGTTGTGTGAACATGGGTCTGAGAGCTAAAACTGTGTGTGTCCTCATTCTGCATATAATGCTGAATTTGGCTGTGGCTGTGGGCCAGTCACTCACTTCCCCACTGGAATTCCCTGCATTTTTGTGTCCAGGACATCAGGCAGTTCTGTGAGATGGTGAGTTAGCTGTGCCTGTAAAGATTCTGGAGGAGGAGAAGTTGGATTCCTGGTGAACAGTGGGTTTAAGTTTTGTCTCAGAATCTTTCCTAAGAGTTTATACCATGTCTATGAAGTGTACAGTGCCTGTATATCTCTACAACCAACCAGGACATTTTAAAGATATTGTTTTTCCATCGTTCTTACATGTTACTTTTATTCAATTGTAGATGAACAAGGAAATGCAGAATAAGTCCAGCTTTAAAATTCCCAGTCTGGACTGAGGATTGTCATTAAAACAAACTAGTTTAATTGAAGCTCAGACAAAGCCAAGACTTAAAATATTTCGATTTCTTGTTCAGCTACTTAGATAAATAGATTTTAATTTGTATACTCTCTTTGACAAGCACCAGTACCTTTTACAGAGTCACAACCCAAACCAGATGGTGTGGAATTCTGAGGTCCCTTTGTCAGGAAACGTTTCTGCCACATACAAACCATCCATGTCCAGCTCATTTGCCCAGGAAATGTAGTGCTGGTAGATGGGTATTGAAAGGGGTTAGAGAGAGAAAGAAATACAGAGAGGCTTCCTTCAGATCCCCCAAATTTGGACTGGAAGCAGTTGTTGTCATCTTTAATTCCAGGTCTTTCAGGAAAAGGAAGGTTGCTGTGGGAGATGCAGTCCTCTTCACTCCACTGGTAAATCTGTGCCTGATAAAATGTGGTTTATTTTAGCATTATTTGTGTATTTTGCTCTTCTATATGCTTGCTAGCCACATAAATGTCTAATGTTTTTAATTTAGCTAAGTTGTTAGCAGGGATATCTTGTGGCAGGAAGTCCTGCAGTCTATTTTTTCACTGTAAAAAGAAAAAGAAGTTATGCTTTGAATTTGCTACTGTCTGATTGAATTAATTACATAATTAAGTTCTGGAGCACAACAGGCTGAAAAGTTTATTTTTCTGCCTGCTTTTAGGTGGCTTTGCCATGACTTACCAGCACAGGAGAATTAATACCCAGACAGTGCTCAGCTTCATTATGTGCCTCAGTAGAAGCAGACAGCACAGAGGATCGTGTTATCCCTCTGCTCCCATTTCTGCCTGCAAACAGTTTTGGACTCCTGTGAAAAAAGTTGAGTTTTACAGTGTTCTGAGTTATATTTCCCTTCCATTTAAAAAGAAGAACCTTGCAAATGTGATTCTGGCTGGGGATTATTATCTCTGTGTGTTGATAATTCTCGAATAATGATGCGTATGGGGAGTTCTGATGAAGGGTGTGGAGGAAGATGATTGAAGGCACTTGCAGATGGAAGTCACAGATTCCTCTTGGATGGTGACAGTTTCCAAGCTCTGTATGGCAGATTTTTCTCTGGCCTAATATGTAGTTTATCATATTTCTCTCACTTTCTATGACTGATTTATCGTTGCTTTGAGTTCCTTTTCGGAGAGTGCTCCCAGCACCCAGCAATGAATAAATGCAAATGGTTATTTATGGCTTACAGAAAATGACTCAGTATTTTCTTTAATTCATTACAGTGATGAGAGGATTTCTGTAGTGTGCAAATGTTTTTTTTTTCCAAACATTTTTTTCATGGTGTATAAACCATCCATTGGCCACTCTTTTAAAAGAGCATGGGTATCATTTTCAGTGGGACATGTGGCACCCAGGCACTTCATGGTCCATGTTACAACCAACTGTATTTGGGGTCTTGCATGGTTTCCTGAAGGTTTTTTGGTTGGGTTTTTCTTGTGGTTGGTTTTTTTTTTTTTTTTCCCTTTTGTGGGGGACATTGACCCAAAATGTAAAACAAAACTGGTGGGAGGCATGCAAACCTACTGGCATGCATATTGAAACTAGAAAGAAAAATGCTTCTTCAGACCCTTGTGAAGCAATATTGCTTAATTAACCCTAGTTAAGCTCTACCTTGTGAAAAGGTTAATGGGATTTTTAATGACCTTGAGTGGTCAAGGCCTCAATTTTACATTTCTTCTGAAAGAAAATGGAAAATAGAACAAGAAAGCCATTCAAACTTCTGTGAATCTGGAAAAAAAAAAGAATTGGTTTACAGTAGCAGTTCAGGTCATTCCCTGTTTCATTTGAAATGGTTTACCCATTCCTTACCTTGGCCATCCCGGGGGGGTTTGATGCAGCACTGAGGTGGCACTGGCAGGGTCTGGGTGTGGATTGGGTTTCACTCACAGGGTGTAGAAGGGCCTGTTGTTCTGCAGTGACAAAGCTGAACACAGAGCCTTGACAGAGATAGAACATCATCCCCTCACCCAACCTCTTCCCCAGGAGCCATATTAATGAATGAAATCTGAATAATGGCCTTGGTGAAGTAGACAAATAGCCTTAATAAATTCAGTGTTTATTTTTAAAGAGAGGGTTCTCTGACTGTTCTTATCCGAGCTGCACTGGAAACACATTTGGAGACAAAGATGCTCCAGAAAATAGAAATTAAATGGAGTCTTTAAACTTAAATAGAGAATCTTACTGATGAGTGATCATGGCAGTTTCCATGACACAAACACCACGTGTTCCCTTGTAAGAATGCCCATAATTAATTTAAATTTTGCTGGTTTTCGGTCAGGTAGTTTTCAGACATTTACTTGTAAAGGCACTCGAGCTCCAGTTTGACTGTGGGTACATATTTCTGGGTGTTTTTACCATGAAAGAGCAGTGTTTATGCATCCATGTGGAACATTCCATGAACTGGGAGAGCTGTAGTAGTGTGGTACCTGTTAGTGTTTGTGAACCAGCCTCCAGAGGGGGATACAGATGTTCTGCTACTAATCAGTGCATTGTAAGAGTTAATTACTGGGGGAGCTCCTGCTTGTGAACAGTCAATACAGTGATACTTTCATCCATAGGGTCAGCAGTGTGCTTTCTTTGAATTTATCCAGCTTAGTATATAGCAGAACACTTAGGGCCCTGCAGATGAAGCTATTAATTGCATTAAAAAACTGTCCATAATTAGGTTTGGAGTGTAACTGTAATCTCCGGGATCAGCAGTTCCTGACACCCGTCAAGTGGCAGGAGGGTGAAACCTTTTCTAACCCTGCTGGACACGTGTGTGTCACATCCTGATTGCAGAGAGGAGGGGACTCTGAAGGCTGGAGAGTGGGAATGAGCTGCTGTTTAACTCCAGCTCACTGAAATGGTGCAGTTTTGTTCCTGTGGAATTGTTTGGCTTTCCTCTGAAACCACAGAACTCGCTCCGGAGCTGAGTGGGGTGTTGAACTTCACTGGCACTGGCGAGGGAGCAGAAGAATGAAGTTTCTTCTCAGAAGTACATGGCATAAATTTTAACTGGTGCTTCTTTGTGGATGTGAGTCCCCCTCTGAAAGGGGGCACTCCCTGTAGCTGGTGCTGGTATAGAAATGGAGGAGATGGGACAATTACTTGATCTGATTCACACTCCTGCAAATTAAAAATGGCCACGACCCATTGTTCTGAAACCACTCATTACATCTGCAGGGTTTGAAAAGGAAACTCTATTCAGAGAAGCCTTTCTTTTTGCATGGAAAGAGATGACAGAGAATCTCTCTACTACTTGATCTATAAGACACATATATGTGTGTGTGTGTGTGTATATATATATATATATATATATGAAACACTGTACATACAAAATGCAGCAGCACATGGGAGGTGCTCCCTGAATGCACACACACAATTTTTGTTAAAATAAGTGTATGCTGAATCTACACAAAAAGACGCTGTGACCTAAGATTTTTTTAAATCAAAAGGAGCATTTAAAAATTGCTTAACTTAAGCCATGTGTCACTTCAACCTAATTTGTGGGAAGCTGTTAAATAAGTCTTCCTGTCTCCCCCAAAACACCCCAAGGATCTGTTCTCTAATGTACTGTTCTGCCATGGAATCTGTATAAACAAGTATAAATGTTTAAAAAGTAAAGAATACTAATCAAGAGATGGAAGACATGTGCTGCTTAATAAATCTTGCCTTCAATTTATTTGTCTAGTATTACAAAGGCAGAGGAGATATCAATTAATATAGGCAAAGAGGACCCATAATTTATAATTAACTGGCAAGTGGTTTGTAACAAACAGCAGCACTGAATCTAATAGCCAGTAGAAAAATAACTAGTGTTGATTTGTCCCTCGGCAAATTAATAGAGTGCTTATCAATGACAGGGTTACATAAAACTGCTAAATAAATAATCATCAGTGAGTTAGAGTGAAGCAGATCTTTAACAAGCTTAATCTGAACCTCTTGACATCGGTAGACTATGAAGAGATTAAATGCTAAGAAAGAGAAGATGCGCTGTGCACGTCTGTGAGCGTGCTCAGGAGCTGTGAGGGATCCTGTGCCGGGGTAATGGGAAACAAGGAAACATTTTTATTGCAGAATTACGTTGAGAAATGATTTTCATTATAATTAGACCGAAAATTATAAAAGGTATATCAAAGAAATGCTGAACTGGAATTAAGCAGATGAGAGTGGCACTACATCTCTAAGCAATGAAAACACATCAGTGGAGTCGGCTTTGATATATTTTTGGCTCAAGGTTTTTTCTTGGTTTTATTGCTCACCTTTGTCCACTTGTGGTTTCTGTGTCACTTTTGCTGATATTCCCTGGTAGCTCCCTTAAATCATCCCAACAGCCACACAGTGCACCTGATTTTCAGAATGTGTCTTATTTATGAGCCTGGAAATATACATATATATAGGGTATAATTTCTAGACATGTTTTACTTTTATAAAGGCTCTTTGTGCAGTAAGTCCATCTATGAAGGTCTCTCCAGTTCTTGCTTAATGATAATGTGAGTTAGTTTTGTCTTGGAAAGCTCACAGTTCTCAGAAGACCCAGCTAAAGCCACCCTGGGGAATCCTAAAAGGCTTTGTGTCCAAGTGAAGATGTGCAGAAGCATCCCTACTGAGCAAGGAGAGAGCTGGGAGTGTTTTCCCTTGTGCTGGATGCACAGGGATGGGATACAGAATGCAGATCCCAGAGGATCACCAGAAGGTCCTTTCAAGGCTGCTGGTATTTAGTTACTGGCTGTGTGTCCTTTGCAGAATTTTGGGATTAAGGAGGAAAGGGCTGTCCTCTCTAAACCAACTGTGGATTAACCCATAGCAAGAATTCCCTGGGAACGAATCACTTGTAATTTTTCCTTGAGGCCTCTCTCCTTTTTCTGGCTGTAGGGAGAAAGATGTGTTATGGCAGTGAGACTGCCATCTCTTTGGGACAGACAGGGAACGTGCTAAAGCAGAGCTGAGTAACTTCAGAAAGCTTTGTTGGCACTGGCAGGAATTTGATCTGGAGCAGGATCTGACCTGTGGCAAAGAGCTGCGAGTGCTTCTCCTTTCTTGTGCAGGAGAGCGAAGCTGCCCTGGCACAGCTGGGCCACGGCTGGTGAAGAGCATCTTTTGGGAGCTCATCCCTTCCCATCCATCCCTTTCAGTCCTCCTCATCCAGGAGGAGCAGGAGAATGAGGCTGTCCAGGTATCTGAGGCAGGGAGCCTTATGAGCCCCAATTACCTGGCTGGTGTTATGATTGGGCACTAATTGTCTGTCTGCAGAGGGGGCATTCCTGATGAGGAGACTAATTCAGTCTTTTTCTGTCTCGGTGGTCAGGTGGGGATTTTTTTGAGGCAGGGGCTGGTGGTGTTTGCTTGGATTACACTGGAGATTTTTCCAGACCTCTCTATCATAGAACACTATTAGCAAGTGAAATGTTGTCTTTACATCCAGCTTCTCCTTCGCTCCTCCTCTGGACTCTTCTTCCTAAAAAGTTTGGGAAAGAGAATTTTTAGGACCCACACGGAGCACGGTGAAATATTTCCTTGTGGATGGCAGTGGAAGCTGCAGTAATGGGAGAGAAACCTCATACTGACAATGCTTCACTAGTTTATTTCTATGTGTGTTGCTTTCCAATTTTTATTCTGAGACTGGGTCACCACTTAAAAAGAACAGAGTAGAGCCTCAATTTTATCTCCTTTTTCTCTCTTTTTTTTTCTTAAACTAAGCCTTTCTCTGGTGGAGCAATGCTGTCTAGTGTCCCGCTGCAATGATTGATCAATATTGCTCAATATATCAATGGGGTTTTGGGGGGCTTTGGGTTTGTTTTGGTGGGGTTTTTTTTAATAAAGAGAATGTGGGAGGTTCACACGTTGCTGTCCCCACGTTGGCAGGATCGCCATGTCTAAGGTGCTATCAGGGAGGTTACAGGGCATTCATCAAAATCAAGCTGATACAAGCATGAATACTCCCAAGAATGAGACCTTTTGTACTGAAAAAAACCGCTGAAGGCTGAAAAGGGGCTAATTTATTTAAATTATCTGTATACATGTCAAGCCCCATAGTTTCCAGAGGAAGCTGACAATCGGAAAAGAAAGCTTTTCTTAAATTTAACAACAAAACCCTAACGGGGGAAGTTATACCAGAAAGGCTGAGCAACTGAGATGATAATCATCTGTAGTGATGCAGATGAACAAAAATACAGTTTTCTGCTATTAAGCTTTTAAATGTCAGTAAATGGCAGTTTAGTAGATCATTTGCTAATAATGATTACATTTCTCATTAAAATGTTTCCTTCATTATTCTTCAGGTAGAAATGTGTAATTCAACGATTGTTACATCAATTATACTTAAAAAGCTCATTAAAATACTGAAATATTATCTCTCGTAGCCAGAGTACTTTAAGAGTACTGTACTAATTACAAATGGAATAAACTCTTGTAATATCACCATTTGAATTGATGCCTTATAAATTCTTAATGCAAAGCTAACATATAAAGTGTAAATCAAATATATAGATCCAATAAAACAAAACCTTTTTAATCTTGTTTTACCTTCAAAAGGATTCTGATTATTGTAATTAAATAATGCATGATATAATAAAGATCTAGAATGTGTGATTATTTCATTGGCAATTGAATATTGGTGCTTTTTTATTTATGCAAGCAATTTATCACGGACAATATGCATCAAGCATTAAAATATTGATACAATTATACCTATCCTGCTGAACCAATAAAAAACCCTGTGACATGGCTCTCTGCTGATGATACAAGGATTGTTTGAAATCCTTGTTAAATTTTAATATTCTGATGTGCTGGGTTATGCTAATTCCGGTGTGGAATAATATCTCCTGTTATTTCCTGTTCTGCCTTTTATTTCTGTGAGATTACAAATCCAGCTTCACTGAGCATGGCAGGCTCTGCTGGTCACTCCTAGGAAGGAACATGAAAAGACAGCTTTGAATTTCACTTTTTAGAGTTATGATGAATACAGCTGTACAATATTAATTTTGCTGCTGTATCCTGTTATTCTTTCCCAGACTTTTGCAAAGGCTTCTGGCCCGAGTCAGGGAATAACTCACCGGCATAATCGGTGGATTTACTGAGGCTGGTTTCAAAGCAGATGCACTTTTAGCATTGTCCCAATTTCTTCAGGCTGACAGCGTGGTGTCAAGATAAAATATAAAAGGAACAATCAGCTCCTTTTGGTCGGAGCAGCAACTCTGCCAGGTCAGATGTAAATTGCGAAATTGGGCAACATTTCCATCTCTTTAATCTTAGACAACTGGTTTCTTTCTAAAGGACCTAAAAAGCTGTGCTTAATAGGCTGGTAATTGTTTTGCCACTTTTATGCAGGTAAGTTGAGGTGCTGGGAATTACTTAAGGCTCTCTGAGCTCCTCTCCTGTCAGTCAGTTGAAAGGAAATGTGTATTTAACAGCCCACAAACAGCACTGGGTGCCCACCCTCACCTGCCAGTTCAGCCAAGCCAAGGCTCCTGTAAAAAGATGTATTTCCCCGCGTAGAATAACTCTGCAACAATTTGTACAACATTAACTTATCCCACCTTTCATAGACTCTAATTAATTTTTTGAGGGAACAGCTCAGATCCGTGACAGATTTTTATAGGACAAAGACAACAAAGTGGCCTAAACCAAGTAGTTGAATCTGAAATGGCCCTTGAATATCACTGACCTTCCAAGTGAGGAGAGAAACTGTCAAACTCTTAATAAACAGCAATAAAGATCAAAAAACACCAGCAAAACATAAGGATTGTATAAACATGGATGAAAGTCAGACCTTTACTAGGGATCATCTTTGGAATTTCAGGGACCTCAGGGTGACTCTTCTGCTTCATGAAATTATAAAACCATAATTTATGTGTCTGATTCACCAAATTGATGAGCACAACCTGCAAAGTGTTGAACAGTCAACTCTCTTCCTGCTCAATGAAGGAAGAGAGTATTTAGTGACTTGCAGGATGAGAAGTTCTGTTTTTCTAGAACTCACCATGAATTTAATGTGGGGGTTTTTTACTGTCTCATATATGAGAATTTTTGTTTTCTTTTTGTTAGATGTACTTTCCAAAGTTAGATACTGCCTGATCATCACAAATGTCTCAGCTGTGTCATATTTATGAGCTCCTGTTTAGCTCAAATTAGAATCAAGCTCTCAGAACAAATAGTCCAATGACCAAAGGCTGGTATTTCGAGGCATCTACTGAGTTCAGAGAAATATAACCAAAAAATGGGTAAAAGGAAAGTTTTACTCCCTGCACTTCGTAAATCTAAAATTGAAAGCTTGCATTGAATAAATAATGGAGGGAAAGGAGTTAGTTAATTAAGTAGTTTGCCTGCTAATTGATTTTAAAAAATGCAGTAATTTGTAGGCATATGCTGGTGTTTGCTGTTGATTCCTCTTTTCCCAGCCTACAGCCAGGGACTGGGAAGGGACCACATAATCACAGTGCTGTCACATGTCTGACAGAGTCTGAGGACCTGGTGCTTCTCCCCACTTGCAATTTGCCAGCACTTTAAAGCCATTACTGCCCGTGCATATTTTGCTTGTACATGGACATCCTCAGGAGCAAAACGGTCCCGAGGAAAAAGCATCCTAATTTTTAGGAGTATTTTCACCCTTATATATGTGTACCTTGTTTGAAGTTCTTCAGCCCAGTGGTCTGGGTTGTCTCTTCCCTGTGGTTAATTGGGTGATGGTCGAGGGAAAGGACTTGGCAAACACGCGGCTTTGAGTCATTTGTTTTAAAGAAATAAAAATTCTCGGGGCTTATTAGCACTGAAAAATATATTAATGGTTTACCTGCTCCAGCAGCAGTGCACAATATAGATACTTTTTCTCTATAAAAGTAGCTGATTTAGTCAGAAAGGTGACAGTTAAGAGTCGTTGCAGGAGAGATTTTTGCATCTTTGCAGAGTGACTTTTTTTCCGCAGCGCTTTCCCAGTGGCTGTCCATCACCGTTGTTATGTATGCAGGCTGAGTGAGCCCGCGGGGGATCCTAGTTATTTACACTCTTTTTCAAGCTTCGAAGCTGTTATAATCATTCGCTGTCAACTTTGTGCTGACACTGAATTTTACTTTGTGTTTTTTATGCTCGGTTTGGGTCTAAAATACTGGCATCCATACCCTGCACTGTAATTCTATGGGTGACTGGGCTGACCAGCAATATACAGTATTACTAACAGAGCTTTGGAAACCTGCTGCATATGGAGATTTCAGGATTTGTTGATTGTGGACAGTAAACAAAGTCCCCAGGCTTTGTGCTTTTATCCTAGTGGTGGCCCTCAGGAATAAACTGTGTAGCGTTTCATCTCATTGCATTTTCATCTTTACAAAAATGTAAATATTATTTCCCTTTCCTACAAAGCTGCAAAGTTAGAGCAGGAAAACTTTTTCATTGCATTTTTTTTTTTCATTTTTTTATTTCCATACTCACTTGTTTTCTCCAGGCCTGTGTTTTAAGGAATGCATATTTGCCTGTGATCACCATATGTTTAGCAGGAAGCTGCAGGGAGGAGTGGGGCTGGTAATGGGCTAATACCTCGGATCCAAATGGAAACCATGCCCCCTGCGAAACTTTGGGAATATATTATCCTGGGAAGAGCGTGCATTGACAAATATATAGGGGGTTTTACACCCTTTTAGGTTTAGAAAGGCAGATTTGCGTGGCTGTGCTTACACGTCTGCGGCCTGCGACGCAGGGAATGAACAGACTTTGACACGTGCACTAAACCTTTCCCTTCACCTCAGATGGCATCACACGGGCTGATTCCTGCAGGTTGGAAGTGTGGGATTTTCCTGTCCGAGCTCCCAGCTCCCACATGAAATTCCAGGTGCCCGGGGGGCCAAAGGGAGCGATCACACGGAGCGATCCGACCCTGCTCGGAACTGGACTTGAAATAAAACTGGTCAAGGAGCTTGTGTGCTTGGTCAATGTAATAAAGTAGACAAATAATTACTGAGCAAATCAAACACACTTACACTTCAGATGATTTTGAAATATTATCTATAATCGGGCACTTCTGTGCTGGGAGGAAAGGTTAATAAAGTAATTTAAAAAAGATTGTGTGGAGTATTACAGAAACAGAAGAGGACTGGTGATCATAATTGTTAATCTCCTGAAACACCAGTCCTCTACTGCACAAGGCATATATTTTAGTACAACTCCTTATTGTTCATTCCACTTACTATGATATTATACTGCTTAATTACCTTTTGTAAGAAATCTTATTTTACCTTTTTTTTTTTTTTCTTTAATAACAAATAATGCTGATGGAAATATTTCAGAAGAAAAGCTTATTTAAAGTCCTACCTGCTAAGGTTTGAGATTAAAACAGAGTGGATGAGATATTTGGAGGCTGAATGACTGCAGGAGTTGTGAAATACCACAGTGAAGTGGGTAAATATGTCCTTCATTACCCTGTTTTAACCCTGTTGTGTGTGGATGGAGTGTTCCTAGTATGGAATTCAAGGAAGGTTGAGGTCTTGAGGTAGTGTGGCTGCTGGTTATGGTAGCATGGAGCTAAGAACGTGGATATTATGGGAAATATTTGTAACAGTGAATTTACTGTGAATCTGTTACTATGCTGTGGATTGAAAAAAGTTGACTCCAAGCACAGGAGACTTTGAGGGAAACACACACCTGTTTGTCACCTCCAGGGGATATAATCCTGAGGGTGTCTCAACAAATAATTTCCTCTAATGTGTAATTTTGGCCTGTAGTGACTAGTGTTGGATAAGAACATGGCTGTTCCTCTCATCCTTTTAAAAATCTTCACCTGAGTGATTTGGTTCTGGTCAAAGTAGACTTTTATTGTCACTTGTAACACAAACTCAAGTTTGTTTTTTGGCTTTTTCACCTGCACAATTCTACATTAAAATTGGAATTTTCCTGTAACCTTTTGTAGATGTAAGCTATCCAGGTGGGGGTGGAAACTGGATAACATCTATATGGGATTTACATAATTAAGGCCAGAGCACGGAACAATGTGACTCTTTTTTTTCTGCAGATGAGGATCCAGAATTTCCCACTCTGAATATCCAAGGTACAATAGACTGAACAGGTTAGAAAAGTAATATAGCCATAGTAATTACCTTCATCTGGCAAAATATTTCAGTCAGCAATGACTAGCAATAAAGTAAAATGATCACCTCCAGTATATCTATTACAAAAACAATTCTCTAAAATAAGAACAGCTTAGAATATCCACTTGAATATAAAGCATCATGGAGTTACACATGCCTTTCCTTTTTCCATGGGCTGTGGTGCTCTCAAAACAACTGACTTGCAATGCAAGACCTGGTTCCAGACCAAGGGGGAAAAATTACTGCAATTAACATGTATAAATGAAGGGAATATACTATCCATCACACTGCTCTGCAAATAAAATCTAATTTTTTTTGGCTTCTAGGTTTTATACAAATCACTTATATCCTCCTTAAAAGAGATCTTTTTTTTTTTTTTTAATATAAATATAGTGAATGCGAAACACCATTAATCCAGTAGTAATATCATCTGATAGTAGTTAATCCCTTCTTAGGGATGGCTTTGCCTGGTCCTTTGGAATATAGAAATGTGCTTTCACTGTTAGGCATTTTTGTTTAAGCATCAATCAGTTCTTAATGCTTAATTGTCTTCTTCCCCCCCCCCAATAAAAGACCACCAAGGAAAATGAATACTGTCTTCAAAGGTATTTCCTTGGGAGTCTTATTACATTCTTTAGCCAGTTATTTTGTATTCTAAGGTCATGGATCAAGGGCAGTGCCATGCCTGTGGTTTGGACTGGGCTATCTGCTGTGACAGGATGATGCAGACGTACCAGGAGATCCTAATCTGTCAGGGGAAGTCTATTAAGTTCAAGCCCCTGAGCTGTCTCAGCCAAATCAGTGATACCAAACTTACATTTGTTTTTGTGGTGACCATTCATTTTGGTCAAATGAAGAAATTGCTACTGTAGGTTTTGTGGCTCCAGGGGTGAAATCTGTGACTGTCACGTATCTTTGAGCCTCGCTGCTCGCTCTCAGACATTATTGAGGATGCTCTTGGTATGGAAAAAAAAAAAGGAAAAACTCAGCCATTTTTTATTGCAGCTGTTTATAAGTCACCTTGATCATAAAAAGTTGGGGAAAAGAAGCATTAGCTTTTATAGGAATAATTCTTTTTGTGAATAATAGATAAGGTTGAGGAGAAAAAAAAAAGAGAAGAGATTTTGTGCAGAGACAACTGCGTAGAGGGAAGAAACAGCAGTTTTGGACTTTATCTGGAAAGACTCATTGTGCTTTGGAATTGTTGGTGACTTTAAGCACTGCTACAGGTTGTGGACCTTGGCCTTGTTCTGGGAGCTGTGGTTTTGAGGTCCACTCAGCACAGGAGAGCAACAGAAGAAATGATTTCGTATATTTTATTGGTCTGATGGATTTACCTGCAGATCTTGAATTTCTGTGTAAATATCCACCGTTATCTATCAAGATGGTGAATGTGGAACTTCTTGTGCAGTTTTAGCTAGAGAATAAAAAAATAGGGCAGATTTGGGCCTTTTTGGTAAGATAAGAACCAATGGCTTATTTTGTATCCTTTTTCAACTCCAAGATGTTTCCTGTCTCTGATGTTTGATTTATGGTTTCTCCATCTCTTTTTTTTGAGTTCTGAGGTAAAATTCTGTCCCTGTTGAAGCTGGGGTTTGGATTTTGGCCACATACTTCAGTGGGATCTCGTTTCCATCCTGTGTCTGTGACACTTGGCTCATTTTTTTAATTTGTGCTGTTTTCCTTCTGGATGGGGCTGTTTAGGAAACCTCAATCGAGAGCATTGTGTGAAGTGTGGAAGAGGGAATGGAAATCTGGTGTTTATTAAACGTGAGTTTGATTAGGCAGAGCTGCACCCCGGCTTTATTAGCTCTGTTCTCCTACTGTTTTGTTCAAATTCTCCCCATGTGAGGCTCTTATTTAGAAGTTTATGTGACTTTCCACTCCTCATTCCTTCTGCCCCTGCTCCTGTTTTCTCCTCCTCCCTCTTTGCCAGCTACTACACTTAGGGCAGCTAATTCTTCAGGAGAGGCTGTTTCCTCAGGAATGTGGAACAGCATTCAAAGTCCTGGGCTAATTCACCAGTTCCACAACCAGCAGTAACATCTGGATGCAAAATGTGTGAATGGAAAGCTCCTGCAAGAGGGATTAGAGAACAGATATAGAATGGAAAAATTCCCAACTCAGTCGTTTTAAAAATGTGAGCCATGTTTAAACTAATGGGTTTTGTGCTCACTAGGAAATTAATCTAATGAATGCATTTGCTTTATCATGGTAAGATAAATATTATTTTAAATAATATTTATTATTTTAAATATTTTTATACCGAATTATTTCAGAATGTAACACAGACATTCAAAAATCGCTTCTTTTTTACTTGCCTTTATATAAAAAGGTATAAGATGTGTCAATTCTAGGTCTCCCAAAATGAATCAGGCTGTGACAGATAATAATTAGTGTATGTTTTCTGTGAAAGAAAACAAAGCAAAAATGTAGTTAGATCCATTTCCTTCCAAAAAAAGTAATATTGTAAGGAGGAAAAAAAAAAAATTGTTAATTATAGGAATTGCTGAGATATTTTTTAGAAGGGCATTTAATTTAAAAGGTAACCTTATGAAACTTTATTTATGTGACTCTTCCTTTGTTCTCATCAATAGCTTAGTTGGAAACACAGTTTTTAAGACTAGTGATGGGCAGTGCCAGATCCAGCAGTGTGAAGTTCCCAAAGATATTGGTCCATCAGTATTTGCTCTGCTCTTGGTTGTACTTTTGGAACCACGTGCAGCTCAAAAGGACATTTAAATTTAATGGAAAGCCACCTGCTGCAGTGTAACCTTAAAAATACGCTTGTGAGATGGCTGAGAGCTTCCTCTCTGCATTCAAGCACAGCCTCCTCTGGGTCCTGAGCAGGTACAGAAGAAAAGGGAGATTATTTGTTGCTCTATGATATGTATTAGGTGGAGTTGGTGATGTTGCATCCTCGGCCCATGGTGTTTATAATAGAGAGACATCAGGTGTCCTGAGGATTCTGCTGTCACAGGGAGTGTGGTGGTGTGTGGCAGGAGGAACTGGAGAACACAGCAAAGTGAAAAAACAGGAGATCAAACCTGCAGCACGTTTTCATGTTCCTGTCTTTGGCTTTGGAAGAATTTAGCTCTGCTCAAAACTGAAACGGTGAAAACCAAAGCTGGTGAGAAATCTCTGCTATGACATGTATAGGTGCTCCAGCAAACTGCTTCTGCCCCTCCCAAAAATAGAAAAAAGGCAAGAAACTGGCAAAAAACTTCTAATATTGGGCTGATCCCTCATCTTTTGTCTTTCCAGTCACTTGGATGTGGTGGTTAATCGTTCATGTGTGTCCTGAAACCAAAGTTGCTGATTTTCTGCTTCAGGCTCCACTTAGAGGGAACTGAGGGATGTTGTAACCCTGATTAGCTGGATACCCTGGAGTGAAGGAGGAACTTTTTCCTGTGGAGGTGCTGTGGGTACTTTGTGTACCCCTTAGAGCCCCCAGGAAAGTCCTCACACCCCGTTCATGGGTGAGCACACAAAATAAGTTCACAAGGCTGTTTGCTGCGAGCCAGAATGCCCTGTGATATCACTTCTGCATATTGAAAAAGATTGTTTATTTTAAAAACCCCTCTGTATGTGCACCAAACTGATTTGAATAATTTTAAACGTGCAGCAATATATGATATTGTCGCTCATGGCAGTGGAACAACTAATCTGCTTGATGCACTGATACTAAATGTGCTTCAGAGGGTGTGTGTCACTCACACGGGGTGTGTGTGAGAGCTCTTCAATCAGCTTTTAGTTATTTCAAGTCAGTATTTTCCCTCAGAATCCCCCCAGCTAAAAAAATGAAATGAAAAGCCAAGCATCACCCTTGCATTTCAAATATGAACTGGAAACAAACCCAATTTACAATTCAGTAGATGAAAATTGTTCCCTTCTGCCATAATTCAATTCACGTTTGGTTTATTTGAGAATTCATGTATTATAACCCTTCTTGCTCACACTTCTGAGTATCTTGGTTTGTTGCAGCCACTGAGGCTGAGTTTTCTAATTTTTTTCTTTCCTTTTTTTTTTTTTTATTGCTGTTATTTTTATTTTTTCTGAGTTTACACCGCAAGTGGAGGCCTCCCCCTCCCGACAGGACCTTCCACCTGAGGGCAGCACAGCCATCAGCTCTGACTAACTCAGAGCCAATCTTTGTGTCCCACTCCGGCTTCCTCGCAGCTCCAGCTCAGGTTTTGTTTTAATCCCCCCCTCACATTGTTTGCAATAATGAGATATGATCACTCTAACTTTTCAAACCTTTCCACTTCGTTTTACTGGGAGCTGCATCCCTTTGCGTTGCAACACAGAGAAATCACCTCTGTTGTTCCCTTCGCTGTGAAAGCTCATGACACCTTTCTTTGTCTTACCTTGATGTATTAATGTAGGAGTAGCACGTGCAGAATGAGGTGCCAGGAGGGTCCGGGTATCAGCATTAAAACATACACTTTTAGCTTCGTGCCACACCAAACGAAACCGAACCTTTTTTCTGCTGTTCTGAGATTTCTCCCCTGAAACTGGATGCTGTCGGTGCACGAGGTCACACCTTTCAGCAGGTAAAATATGTTGTTAGGGAAGGGATGTATGGCAGGGATGCTGACAACAATTAGCACATGCTACTCATTAACAAACGGAGTTTACAACTGCGCTGGAATGGCAGGCTGCCATCAGCCTGGTAGTTACGGGGCACTTTAATTTCTAACGAATGTGAGCACTGGATTAGCAACAATATTCAACAAAATGCTGCCTGCATTCTCTTATGGCTTTCATTACCAAATTGAAAATCTGTGTAGATTTCTGAAAATTACTTTTAAATGTAGCCAATCTCCTCGACTGCAAGGCTTGATTTGCTGGTGAGGGAGTCCTGCTGTGAGATTTTAATGAAAGATCATAGTGCCCCTCCAAGACCGTCAAAGAGCTATGGGCCCTAAAAGACCTGAAATAATCTGTTTTACTTTTAATGGCAGCCATTTTATATTCATTAAGATCAAAATGCAGTTTTGCAGGCAAATTGCAAAGCTGTTCCACTCACAGCTTGAGAACCTGGAGGCCCTACAGCTTTTTATCTTGTTCATAAGCAAATATGCAGTTAATATCTTTTAATATGCTTTGATGCTTGGTACCTTATGGGTACATTGTACTGGAGGTTAGAGAACTGCATGTTTCTTTGGCAGTGCTAGCAACGAACTAAAGCACCAGTCCTTTTATTTCCATAATAGCAGAAGAAATGAGTCTTTTTTTTTCCCTCCTTTTTTTTTTTTCTTTTTTTTTTTTTTTTTAATATGAGCTCCGCTCAAATAAATTGTAAAGCACC